>NC_072455.1:1475349-1637849 GCF_027596085.1 Anoplopoma fimbria | reverse complement strand
CAATACATAAAAAACGCATATATATATATATATATATATATACATATATACATAAATATATATATAAACATATATACATACATAAATATATACATATATACATTTACACATATATACAGTACATATAAACGTATATATATATACACCTATAAACACATATACAGATATATATAAACACATATACACCTATACATATATATAAACATAAACACATATACACACATTTATATATATATATACGTGTATGTGCATGTACATACATATATACATACATATGCATACATATACATTCATATATATATACATATATATACACATACATACATAAATACATATGCATACATATACATATATATACACATATATATTTACATATATACATACATATACATACATATAAGTAATAATTCAATACATTCAACTTATTTTATGTAATTTAAAAAAGTCTGAGAATATTGTGTCGTTAATTTAAAAAAAAAACTGTTGAATTAAAATGTGTAGAAAACAAATTAAATGAAGTGAAGCCATCATTCTATAGTATTTATGGGTTAACGTAAAGTAACTAATAGTAACGTAAAACATGGAGTCACGACAGTTTCAACTCGTTTACGTTACTAGGGTGACCCGAGGGCAAACTTCTGTAAAACACCCGTTTATCTTTAATAAAACGGCTCCATGTTATATAAACTGTTTAATATATAACATTTAAACATAAAATGCGGTTCATCGGCGTTTCTTACCCACAAATATGAGCAAGTTTCCGAGATTCAAACCAACTTTTCCAGCCGCTGTTGTGGAAGAACTTTGGACCGCTCAAATCTCGCGAGAGTTGCTTCCTCCTGGCTGCACTTCTCGTGGAGGACCAGAAGATATCGCGAGAAGTACGACTGCACCAATATTGATACATGCTGCTGCAGGGAGGTGAACATCAAAGAGACATTGAGATGAAAGGATTCATGTATTATATATTTAACTTACTGTAAGTATGAGAAGCATCACTGTAGCATAAACATCTAATAATAATATGCATTATTTTAAAGGGCATATTCTGCATTATGAGTACTTTTGTTTTTGGTGTTTTAATTATATTTAGATGCTAATTATTCATTATTTTGACGCGTTTTGCATGTTTTTTTGCTATTGGAATATGAATGAATATTAAGAAAACCCTCCAATATTTTTTTGGAAAATGTTTAAAGGAAATGTAATTGCTACTGGGATTAACTGAATGGTAGAATTTTTTGCAATACTTATGACCATGTGATATTTCAGTTTTTCTTTTTTAATAAATTTGCAAAAATTTCTACATTTCTGTTTTTTTCTGTCAAGATGGGTTGCTGAGTGTACATTAATGTGAAAAAAAATGAACTTTTTCAATTTTAGCAAATGGCTGCAATGAAACAAAGAGTGAAAAATTTAAAGGGGTCTGAATACTTTCCGTACCCACTGTAGTTCCTGTTTTGTAAAATCCCCAAATCTGCTAAACTAACTCTTATTAAACCCTTTAGGTAATACAATTAAATAAAACAAAATAAAACCAAAAAAGTAAAATTTAATTTAAATGTAAATTTAAATCTGAATTTAAAAAAAAAAATACAATGAAATTGAGTAAAATAAAATAGTATAAAACAAAAGTAAAATAAAAAAGTAAAAATTCAATTTCAATCTGAATTTAAATCTGAATTTAAAATAAAAATACAATAAAATAGAGTAAAATAAATTAGTGTAAAATAAAATAGTATAAAAAAAGGAAAATATAATAAAATAAATAAAAGTAAAGTAAAACAAAATACAATAAAATAGTGTAAAATAAAATTGTATAAAAAAGGAAAATAAATAAAGTAAAATAAAATAAAACGAAATAGAATAAAAGAGTGTAAAATTAAATAGTATAAAAAAGGAAAATCTAATAATAAAAAAAAAATATAACACTTTTTTTTTTCACTTCCATTACTAATTAATTGCTGATAATCTGTTGAATGCAGGACTCTGTACTTGTACTTCTACACTGAGGTATTATTACCACTGCTGCAGTAAATAGAGAGAGAGAGTCTCACGCTCTCTGCTGCCCTTCTCCCTACTTCTCTTATCAGTCCTCAGTCATAAAACCAGGTTTTACTCCCACAGTGAGCTCTGAACAAACTGCTCTCGGTCTCCTGAGGTTTGGACGTCCGTCAGCAGCCGTTCTCACCGGGACTTCAGCAGCTTCAGCCGGTCAGTTATGAAATATTACACTCTAGTTGTCAGCTGCATCTATTTAAAAAAAAGATAAATCTGAAGTCTGAGCTGCTGTAGCTGAGATTAATCCACATCAGGTTCAAGTAGAGTGAGGTGTTTACTAGAAAGCAGTGTTCGAAAGTACATTTACTTAATGTCAGGTACTTTTCTGCTACTTTATATTTCTACTTTACCACATTTCATAGACAAATATTGTACTTTTTCTATCCGCTGTGTTTATTCATCAACTTTACTCACTTGTTTGTTTGAAGATTCACATAAATAATACAAACTATGATATAATATTATAGAATATGATTTAACTCTATTATAGGAGGTCAAAAGTCTCCCTGCAGTATATAAAGTAGTTAAAATGATCTCCACCTTTACCATCTTCTACTTTAAATTGATGAATACATTAATGCTTAAATGATCAATTCATATAATTTATATTATTCTGAAATTAGCCACTCTGCACAATGTGATTTACTTTTGATACCTTAAATACATTTATAATAACAAGACTTTTGTGCTTCTGCTTCAGCAAACATTTAAACACATGACTTTTCGTTGTAACAGTATTTCTACACTGTGGTTTTCCTACTTTTACCCCACGTTCAAGATCTGAGTAATTCTTCCAAAACTGCTGAATAGTGTAGTTTTGTAGGACAGAAAGAGGAAGCAACAATTAACTCTAGCAACTGCTTTTGAGTTGGGATTCAGTTTACAGATCAGCAAAAATTGCAGGAAACTTAACAGCGAGGAGATCAAAGGTCAGATAATACACTGAACCTGGAAATGAACTTTTTAGACATTTTATGTAATTTATTGAGCCTTAGTTTGAAATCAGCAAATAAACCAGTCAAAGGTTTGAACTGTAGTTACCAGAAAAACAGCAGTAGTTTGTTCAAATGTCTAAATGTTGAAATCTTACAATGAAATTGAAGTTGTATTGGGTCAACAAAGTGTTTAACTAAGTCATTGTGTGGCTAAACCTAGCCAAAATAAACAATTAACAGTCATTCAGGAAGGAAATTGACAAACACCATCTTCGTATATCATAAATATTTGAGAAAAAAAGAACGTGTCATTTTTAAAAGCAACAAGAAATTACGTATTTTGTTGTTCGTAATGGTCTAAAGGTCAAAGTTCATTTCTGGAGCTTTCAATCTGATCACAAGATCTTCATCTGCAGATGGAAATCAGGCTTTGAGGAAGATGACTAACTAGTGTGATTGGAAAACGTAGAAACAAGTTTGACTGTAGAGAACATTTTCACAAATCTAGAAGTCTACATTGCAGGACTCAATCTGCTAACGTTAGATTCAACTCTGATGTAGCATTTAATCGCGGCTAGCACAGAGTGGCTGTCTTTTTTCCAAAATAACGTGCAACACCACAAAATAATGTAGTTTAAAAAGCTTCTTAGCTTCAGAAGTAGGCTAACACTCAGTTACCTTTGTACGTAAGCTAGTTAGCAGTTTATCTTTGATCTATTCTTTACATTTCGGCTCTTAAATGTGTTTTTAGTAGCGGAATATTAATGAATATTAAGAAAACCCTCCAATTTATTTTGAGGAGCACAAATTTACGAAGTTACACGAATAAATAAATGCTAGATCCGTTAGCTAGTTTCATTTGGTTCCTGTTTGTTAAAATAACAGGATTCGCTAAGCTAACGAAACTCTAATTAAACCATTTATTCGTTGTTGTTTTTAGCAGATTTCTAGGATTTTTGTCACAGCTAACATACTTGCGAGTTAAAGTAGCACTTATAACTAGCTAGTTAGCTAATTATTGAGCTACTTCTTGGAGTAGAAACATCACAACGTAACACCACTGTGCAATGAAACGTATGAATTTATAACAAAATACATAATTAAAATGCACAACAAAGCTTAGCTAGCTTGAAAAGGAACAGGAAAGTCTTCTATAAGAACTGTTAGCTTCATTAAAATGTTTCTTCAGTGTTTCAGGAGGAGAGAGGGTTAAAGATGTCGAGGGCCCAAGTGACGATGGAACTTGGGCTGAATGGAGCCTCAAAACACCAGGTACCTTCCTTCCCTCTTTCCTCTCTTCATGTTTACATCTCACAGTTTGTAAATATGGAAGTTTTGAGTTTGAATGAACTGTTTTTTCAGTCTGCAGGTGCGGGCCAACAGCGGCAGGGCGCCACCGTCAGCTTTCATAACATCGACTACAAGGTGACGCAGGGAGGAAGCTGCCTGTGTCGGAAGAAGGGTACGACCAAAGACATCCTCATCGACCTCAAGTGAGTACAATGCAGCCTTTTGAAACTACGACTTGATGGTCTGAAACTGCTTTTTGAAACAAGACAACCCTTTAGACACTTTAACAGTATGTCTCCAAGCTTGTAGTACTCACATATTTCCAAAAGATATATGTATGAATTTGCTTTGCTACTTTCTGGTGTAACCAGACCTTTAGAAAGCTTTAGAAGCTAATTCAAAAGCCATATAATACCACTGACTCCTGTCTCATAACTACTATACCTCTTTTGTGGAGCAGTTTACACTCCGACAGAGGTGGTTGAATAAAACTGAATGTGTGCAACGCAGCTAATAAACTAAGATTAAATCCTCTATTATGATTGGTCTGTGGCTCCTCGTTGCCCCAAAGGTCAGAAATGCTCCAAAGATGGTGTAAATTTTAAAGATTCAAAATATATTAGCATGGACTTTTACGCCCCCAGCCCCTCTATAGATAAATATCATGTAAACAAATATAGTTAAAGTGTTTGATGTCAATTCAAACCAGATTTCCTTTTAGTTTAGGGGGTACGATTTAAATTTTGTTCCATATTTATTCTCATTATTATTATCAACCCAAGATCTTCCTTGTTGCCAGTGTTTTGGCACATTTTGTAAAAAGAAAAAAAGTAAGTAAAGAGGTAAAATGAAACACCAAAGTATGGTTTACAATTTTTTACTATCTTGTCATCTGCAAACAAACCGACTGATACTGCTGATTCCATTGAAATAAATTGATATTGCTGTAAAATGCCATCATTTCATTGAATCCCCTTCATTTACATCCCTTTTAGTGGCCAAATGCAAAACTGTAGCAACACCGGGGTATCTTTTAGGACTTTTGCCAGGCTAAGATGCTATCGTTACTACAATAACACTTATTCAGGAGTCAGGCTGGGGTTGACGATACCACGGTTTTGCACTCGGCTGGTAGTTAACGTAGTTTCAAAAGCGTCTCGGAGAACCACGGTGGCCTTTAGGTAACGTAAAAATACTAAAAGCCCTCGCCAGTGGTTGGTTTGTCTGTTCCGGGCTACATTGGACTCTTTAAACAAAGCGACTAAAGTAAGTTTCATCCCTCTGAGAATCATAGCTCTGAGTTCGGTAAACTGAGGCTTCATGTACAGTTATTGTGTGTTTGTTTGTCTACGTGCCGACGGGACGACACCTGGAACGCTAACGTGACTCGATCAAGGCCTTCACGGATCAAACACACACACATGTTTGGAGGCAGAGGAAGGAAGTTTGCTTTGTCAAGAAACTCACTTTTCCTCCGTGACAAAAACACACACATGGAGAAGCTTGTGAGGAAACAATGACTCTCAGGTTAAACCAACAAACAGAAACAGAGGCAGGATGCTGAGCTGCCTCCAGACCTTTCAAAGCCGCCTCTATGAACCCCTGTGTGGGTGTTTAATTCACCTTCTAGTGACCTGAAAAAACATTCAATACGTTGCCATGAAATTCTGCACAAACATTCAGGGTTCCCAGAGGATAACATTCTACTGACTTAGGTGATCCTATGACTTTTTGCCAACTTGTAATTTTATTCCACCTATCCTGTGAAATAACTCAACATTTATTAAATGAATTGGCGCAAAATTTGGTAGACATTCATGGTCATCAGAGGATGAAATTACTTTGGTGAACCTCTATGAGGTTAACATTTTTTTCTGGTGATTTTAAAAGTTTTTCAATAGTTTGCGTTAAAAGGGGATAAATCCTTTCAATTTGTCCGACTGTTAATATTTTCACTAATCCTGTGAAATATCTCAACATTGAGTCAACATTCATGGTTCCCAGAGGATAAATCCTATTGACTTTGGTGATCCTCTGACTTTCCTCTAGTACCAGAGAAGTTGACATATTTCGGTTTTGAGTGAAATAAGTCTGACGCTGCAGAATGGATTTCCATATAATTTTACACTAAATTTCATGGTCATCGGAGGATAAACCCTACAACTTTTCTGATCCTCTGACTTTTTCCTATGGCGCCACCATAAGGATACATTTTTTTGTTTTTAATTTAATATCTCAACTACTTGATAGATTTCCATGGAACTTGGCACAAACATGTATTGTCATCAGAGGATGAATCCGACTGACTTTGGTGATCCTCTGACTTTTTCTTCTGGCACCATCATAGCTTTTACATTTTTAGTTTTTAGTGAAATATATAAACAACTGCTTTTTTTATTATCTTCTATTGTGATATCATGAATGTTATGAAGATGATCAAAGTCTTCAATTATGTCATATGAAATGTTATGAAAACATTATTATGTATTATGAAAAAGGCAGTCGGTCAAAGTACAGCGTGTTATTGAGGGTGGTATCTCTGGTATTTTATTGTTGTGTGTGTAATCATTGACCAGTCAGACACAAAGGTGAAGGTTGGTTTGTTGCTTTTTTTGTGATAGAAACTGTTGAACACTTCCTGCTTCAGTTTATCTGCTCATGCATGGACGTACTATTTAACCTTTACTGTCATCAATGATTGAGCAGAGAACGGTTACTAAACTAACCACGAGGAAAAACTGCTTTCAAAGACACGTTCCTTTTCAAGGTTTCTTTTGGATTCATTTTTATATTTTTCCATAAAATATTCATCTCTGTGCTTCAGTGAGCGTCTGAAACCTGACAGCAGTTTGACAGGAGCATCTGTTTCTCTGTTATCACGAGGAGACAGGAAGTTAAACATTTGGTTTGCTCATGTAGGTTAAATATGGGCAGGTCAACTCGGCTTTGGCTTCGGTTTACTTTCTCTTCTGTCTTCGTTCGACCCTCCTCCTCTTCTGTCTTTCTATGTTGTTTATTTGCTTCATTCTAATCCAAAAATTTGGAAAATGTATGTTTTTTTAAAGAACCTGTAGTCAGGTTGGTTAAATTGGACTTTTTAGCTCTATTAGATATTACATTTAATGCCCTCTCACATCATAACTTTGTTGTTTTTCCTGATCGTTGAATAAAATGAAGTACCTCTGCTAAAAGAAAGACAAGACAAAAAAATTGGAAAGAGACAAAGGTTGAAATACCAGAAAATTGCATAAAAAACCCCCAAAAAACATGTCAGTGAATGACGGAAAAAAAGATATGGAAAGAAAGACAGAATAAGAGAAAGGCAGGACAAAGAGAAGTTAGAAAGAAAGTCAAGATTAAACACAAAACATATTTGCAGCATCATGGTTTCAGATGGAAAATAAACCACGTTTTATGAAATTTGCTGACTAATTGACTGCTCAATTTGGGGGTTCATTCAAAAACAATGTACTGTCATTATTTAAGCAGTCTAAAAAAAACAATAAAAACTCTCTGTTCCTTAAAACATTAAGGGGAAGGAAGAGAGGAAGACAGAACCATCCTTTAGGAGGCTAAATAAAAACTGCAGCATCATATGTTGAAAATAAATCATCAAATTTGCTGATTTATTCAGGAGAAAGTTACGACCTTGAGTCAGCAAAAAGACCAAAAGATCAATCAAACTATTGCAAAGCAGTGACTGAAACGTTTGTGAAACCTCCACACACATGACCAAGCGTCATCACAAAGTTCACCAACATTCACTTTGAAGAAACCCAGAGTGGAAACTGCTGCGTCATCATAAAGAAAACAGAACAAAACATTAGAATTAAGATAAAGGAGCACTATGGTGTGTTTGACCATTAGCTTAGCTTAGCACAAAGACTGGAAACGGATGGAAACTGCCTTTAAATATCTATACATCTTGTTTGAAAATAAATATGTGAAATGAAGCAAGGACAAATCATCTTGAAGGAATTGAAACAAAACTGCATTGTCATGTGTTGAAATTATGAAATGCTAGACTTTGGACTTATAGTGCGGATCCTGAGTCAGCAAAAAACAAAACAAAAAAGATGAATCACACTGAAGTGTTTCAGTTCCTCAGAAATATGACAGAGGTGAAACTGCCTCGTCATCTCAAACAGAACATTGGTCAACATCAGAATCAAGATGGATGAGCAAATATGAGTGTGTAAATGGCTAGCTTAGTTTAGCACAAAGACTGGAAACAACTTGTATTCGGGACAAGTTGTAATATATTATATTTTTCTAATCCATTTGCTTTAATGCTAAGCTAAGCTAACTGGCTGCTGGACATAGCTTCATATTAACCATTCAGACATGAGAGTGATATCAATCACCTCATCTAACTGCTAGAAAGCAAAAAAGAGTATTTCCCAAATATTTTTAACCTAAAACTATTTTCCTGCCTCGGCGAGACAATAAAGCTTTTTCTATTCTATTCTATTCTATTTTTTTAAAATGGCAGAATTTACAAGCTTTATATGAAGTACATCACGCCATAAAAGTGAACTTTTGTTCATTAAAAAATAAAAAATAAAGTTAAGTTAGTTAAAAAAAAGTTAAAAATGAGTTACACATTTTTATTAAAGTGTGTATTGTCCAGAGATGATGAAAATATGTGGTGTATCATTTTTCTTTAATGATTTGGAAAAGTATTTAAATTGGTTTTGTGTATTTTTGGTTTCTCTATTTGAGATCTAAAGTCATTCTGGAAATCCATGTGAGGAAAATAATAAAAACCTCATTCATATTAAAAGTGTCTAAAATGACATTCATAAATATTCATGTTTTTCTATCTGTCTCTCAGTGGGATCATGAAACCGGGTCTGAACGCCATCATGGGAGCCACGGGAAGCGGAAAGTCATCGTGAGTTCCATTATGTGTTATGATTCTGTACCTGAGTATTTCCATTTATACCTCTGATCCTCCACATCTGATTGGGTCAGACTGTCAGACCCTGCTGCAGTAAAATGAGAGGTTTTTTAAAGGGACTCTGGTGCTCGGAAACACTACCACCTTTGTCCACAGGGGGCGCCAAAACCAACACAAATGAAAGTTCCTTAAGTAATTCTTTATTAACAGACTCACTATGTGTTTTTTTCTGCGCTGTATCAGCCATATCCGGAGCTTCCTCTTGGTTGCACGTTGCACATGAAAAGAAAAGAGATTATTTTGTTTAGGTCTGTTATTTTAGGAGAATCCTGCATATTCTACCTTCTAAACTGGATCCGTTTGTCGTTCAGGTTCCTGGATGTTCTGGCAGCGAGGAAGGACCCTTCAGGTCTGTCCGGAGAAGTTTTAATCGACGGAGCTCAGCAGCCTCCAAACTTCAAGTGTCTGTCTGGATACGTGGTGCAGGTGGGTGAGACGGACAGGGACTCACATCCCATTCAGGATTACATGTTTTCTGTCACATTTTAGGAAATAATGAGGTCATTACCTTGATGATGGTTTCTCGTCTCCAGGACGACGTGGTGATGGGAACGCTGACCGTCAGAGAGAACTTCATCTTCTCTGCGGCGCTGAGACTCCCGTCGTCTGTTTCTCAGAAGGAGAAGGAGGAAAAGGTCAACAAGCTGATCCAGGAGCTGGGACTGGGCCGAGTGGCCGACTCCAGGGTGAGGAGGAGGAGGAGGAGGAGGAGGAGGAGGAGGAGGAGGGGGGGGGGATAAAGAATTATGTCATGAAGAGAGACAGTTATATATATATATAACAATAAAGAGATAAGAAAGAAATAAAGAAAAGGTCAAACAATAAAAGAATCAAAGATAGTGACAAAAGAGAAGGAGCGACAAGAAAAAGAAAAAAGATATAGGGAAGAAAAAAATAATTATAGAGACATAAGGAAACATGGAGAAAAAAGCAGGAAGAGGGGAGAGCTAGGAAGTAAAGAAATAACAAAGCAACAAAGGAAACACTCAATGAAAAAGGTAAAGAAAGAGAACAAAAGTGAGGAAGAGAGGAGAAAGAAAGAGTGACAGAAGTAGAGACAGAGAGAAGAAAGAGAAACAAAAAGACAAAGAAAGATGTGCAAATAAGATATCAGACAAAAAAGAAACAAAGAAAATAATTTTTAAAAAAATAATTAAGGGAGCAAAAGTGACAAGAAAGAGGTTAAAATAAAGAGAAGAGAGACAAAAAAGATAGAATTTTGAGAAAGTTTCAAGAAACTTGTTGAAAAGATAAATATAGAACGGGAAAACCAAAAGAAAAAAAGGAAACTGAAGAAATAAAGAATAAATAATGTAAACACTGTAAGAAAAAAGTAAAGAAAGAGAACAAAAGAGATTTAATGAAAGACGAACCGAGGAAGAATGAAAAAGGAAATGAAAGAGAGGAGGGACATCACGTCACAGACGGTCCTCACAAGTATAGAAGTACTCACTGTGTGTGTGTGTGTGTGTGTGTGTGTGTGTGTGTGTGTGTGTGTGTGTGTGTGTGTGTGTGTGTGTGTGTGTGTGTGTGTGTGTGTGTGTGTGTGTGTGCGTACAGGTGGGCACTCAGCTGATTCGAGGATCTCCGGCGGCGAGAGGAAGAGGACGAACATCGGCATGGAGCTGATCATCGACCCGCCCGTCCTCTTCCTGGACGAACCCACCACCGGCCTGGACGCCAGCACCGCCAACTCCGTCCTGCTGCTGCTCAAGAGGTCCACACACACACACACACACACACACACACACACACACACACACACACACACACACACACACACACACACACACACAGTCAGACAGTTCAAACCTTTGCTTTCAGTGTTTTAATGTCCATGTTCTCTGGTCGCTGTTTCTTCAGGATGGCCAACAGCGGTCGCACCATCATCCTCTCCATCCACCAGCCTCGATACTCCATCTACCGGCTGTTCGATAGCCTCACCCTGCTGGTCAACGGCAAACAGGTCGACCACGTCTGCTCAGTGAAACGTATTTAGATCAGATTACAGTGTTTATTTCTCTACTGTCCACTTCTCTTTGTTTCCTGATTCTTTACTTTTCTTACTTTTGTCGCTCTATTCTCCTTTTATTTTGTGATTTTTCTTTTATTTGCTCTTTTTTAAGCTGCTTTTTCTGTTTTTATGCACTTTCCTTATCTCTTGGTGCTCACTTTCCTCCCTATTTTAGAATGATTTACTCTTTTTTTCCTAGTTTCTCACTATTTTTGTTATTTGTTCTTGCTCTTTCTGCTTCTTATGTTCTTTTGTTTATTTTTGACTTCATCTCTAACTTCATTTGTAACTTTTTTTTGTTTGTTTAATATTTTCATTGAGAAATATCGCTTAATAAAAAAAGTGAGTTTAACAATGAGAAACAAAGTTTAAAAAGTAGAGACAAAGTATTTTTTTTAACTTTTTGTTTATTTTTCATTATAACTTTCTTACTTGTTGGTGTTTTCTGTCTTTTGCAACGCTTCTTTTGTTTTTAGTTTTTTTTGGCTCACTCTATTCTTTTCTTTTATTCTATTTTTAATGCTATTTCATTAACTCTTTTTTGTATCTCTCTTTTTTCTTCTTTTTTTTCTTTAAGAAATATGGCTTAATAAAAAAAGTCAGTTTAACCAGGAGAATCTTTGCGTCTTTCTTTCTTTCTTTTTTTTGTCACTTTTTTCTTGTTCTTGTTGCTCATTCCGTCTTCTTCTCTTTTCTGTCGCTCTTTTGTTTCGTATCAAGCTCGCTCCCTTTTTTCTTCTCACCTCTAGAAAACCCATCTGCTACTATCATATTCTATGTTTTGTAATGACCTTATTAATATAGAAATGAACATTAACACTTGTTTCCACTATAATTCAAATGATCAGGTTTACCACGGCCCGGCTCAGACCGCGCTGGAGTATTTCTCAGACATTGGTAGGAACATGAAATGAATCTAATATAACACAACTTGAAGCAAAGGTGATGCACTGTTTGAAACTCTGTTTGGAACTCCATTTCCCAGGATACACCTGTGAGCCCCACAACAACCCTGCTGACTTCTTCCTGGACATCATCAACGGAGACTCGACCGCCGTCGCCCTCAATAACCTGGACAAAGACGGTGAGTGGGTTTGGGTTGTATTTTTTTAAAAAGGACCAAATAAATGAAGTATTTTTTGTATTTTTTTGCTTTACCTTTCTTTGTTTGGACGTTTCTGAATACCTCTTTCTTTTCCTCCAGATCCAGATTCAGACACTGTGTCGATATCCAGACGAGGGATCGAGAACAAACTGGTAGAGGAATACAGAAACTGCAACTACTTCAGGCAGACCAAAGCAGAGTTGGGTCAGTACAAAAAGGTCACGGGGTCGTTATGTGTATAAAGTACTTTGATTATTTACTTAATGAAAAAGAAGAAATACCACAGTGTAACAATACTTAGTAGGTAAAAGTCCTGCTTTCAAGGCAAAAAAAAGTAGTATTAGCATCAAAATATACTTATAAAAGTACCACAAATAGAAGTACTCATTACGCAGAATGGATTTCAGAAACCAGGCTGTTCTCAATAATTGTTGAAAAATAAAGCTCGGTAACTTGTAGATATCCAGGAATTGTTAAGACCGGAAAAACCCACACAAGGCAGGTGGATCATACAAAAACTGTTATTTCAGCCAGGAGACAGCTGTCAATATGTTTGTCATATAACTTCAAAAGTACTTCCTAAGTTATTTAAACCCAAATCCATCTTTTCCTAAACTTGTTTTGTTGCCTAAACCAACTAATTTGTTTCCTGTGAAGAAGAAAGTTTATTTTGAAAAGACTGTATTCAGGTAACAAGCGGAATTTGACACTTTTTCAGCAAAATATCATACGAGAAAACCGGATTATAAACGTTGCAGCTGGTAAAGACAGATCTAATTTTAATAACTATTTATTCTGCTGGGTAGCTTTTTTATTTCAACAAAATCAGAGCGAGTGTCACCTTCTGTCTCTCTCAGAGAGGATAATTCAGGGTAAGCCGCCCACCAAGTCTCGCTCCAGAACCATCACCTACAACACCGGCTTCCTGACCCAGTTCAGATGGGTTCTCAAGAGAACGTTCCAAAACCTGATGCTCAACCCTCAGACCTCCATTGCTCAGGTAGGAACATCTTAAAAAATCCAAACTGAAACTGTAAGGGAGTCAAACTTCATTATGAATTATTGAAGTTTCTATAAATTGATGTTTTAAAAAATGGATCTATTTCAGAAATCTATTTCAGCCCAAAAATGATGTCATGAATTGAGACATTTTCAAAAATAAGTTTAGGGTCACTAATGTACAATTGGAATTTAGTCGGAGCAGCATCTAGTGGAAGAAGTTTGTCTAATTTTGGGAAATAAGCTTATCCCCACAAATTGAGAGATCACTTAATCAGATTGTACTGACACACATATGTTTAAAAAGATACTTTGTGGGGACTCACTGCCCATACGGGGACAGCAAATAAGGTCCCCACAATGTTTTATCTTTGTGGTTAAAGGAATGCTTCATTTTGGGACATAAGCATCTTAACTCTCTTTTTGAGAGTGAGATGAAAAGATTCATATCAATCTCATGTCTTTGAGTTGGGATTCAGGATGTGGTTAGCTTAGCACAAAACAAGGGGGAACCAGCTATCGTGGCTCGAACAACCAGAATGCAAATTAGTCTGCATCCCAAAATGTTGAAATTACCCTTTAAGATCCTGCTTCATCAGGCTGTGTTTGCTGCATCACATTCAATAAAGCGACACATATTCATTATTGCTGGCTATAAATGTGTTTTTATAATGTTTAGGTAGCAGTGACTTTGTTCCTGGCTCTCGTCGTAGGAGCCATTTTCTTTGACGTCAAGGAGGATCAGAGTGGAATCCAGAACAGGTATTTTATTCTATTCTGGTTTTATTTGTTATAAAATGTATAATTAAGTTTTTGGTGCAACTTTCTTAATCAACAAGTAACTTGTTTTTTACAGATCAAAGTTGTAGTTGTTGAATCAGTAAATACAATTTTGGTAGTCGTGTGACGTAGTAGAAGTAGTTTTGTTGTAGCAGTAAACTCGTAGTTGGTAAGCAGATGCAGTAAAACTACTATTAGCGGAATACTAGAATTAAAAACAGCTTTATTGACCGATAAGTTTTCACATAAAATAAATAAATCTTGGTATTTGATGTATAACAAAAGAAATGTGCTGCAAAATTTTAATGAATCGATTTTAAGGGGTGATACATATATGCATAGTTACATTTAAATAAAATGCAATCGATGCAATATATAGAGCCAAACATTAAAACAAACAAAGACAAACAACCACTATTTGTAATAACACTGATTGAAAGGCAACAATCAAAGACCAACAAGAGGGAGAGAAAGTGTAAGTTTGTAATAGAAAAATGTATGAAAAATAAATGTTTTTAAAATGAAAAGAGTTTTAAGGATGGAATTTGCAAATGTTTACTTGTACTAATATAAAAGTGGAAGTAAACTAAATACTTTGAGCAGTAATAGTAGCATTGGCCATACTCAATTATTATATTACAATAATGTCAGATTGTATTGTATATTGTACTGGGTTAAACTGTGTAAGTATCAGTCTGTGTATTGATGATTTTGTTGTGTGTTTTCAGGTTCGGCGCTCTCTTCTTCATCACTGTGAATCAGTGTTTCAGCTCGCTGTCGTCTGCTGAACTCTTCATCGCAGAGAGGAAACTCTTCATGTGGGTTTAATACACAAACATACGCACACTTATGAGGACATTGTGTTGATTTCCATTAATGCCCCTTAACCACAATGAAATGTTTTTAAAGTTTAGAGTAATACGCTTACTGACTTTATTTCTGAGAGTGAGATGAAAAGATTAATTTTGTGTTGGTGGGGACTCAAAAAATCCAGTCCCTATAAGATTAACTATTTATTTCTGGTTTTCTTTTGGGAAATATGCATCTTAACTAGATGTTTATCTCTAGTCTTTGTGCCGGAGTCAGGATTTGGTTAGCTTAGCTTAGACTAGCATTAAGACTGTAAACAGAGGAAAACAATTACCTTAGTCTATCTTAAGCTCTCTACAGCTGATTTAATTACACAATGTATCTCCCATGTTAAACTTGTATATAAAAAGAAATGTAAAAGAACAATTTATGGTTTAGGGGGAGGGGTTCAGTTTTTTATGCTAAGCTAAGCTAATGTCCTGACTCTGTTCTTGACAGAGACATGAGACAAATTTCATCTCATCTCATTCTCAGAAAGAAAGTTAGGATGCATGTTTCCCAAAATGAACTATCCCCATGGATAAAATAAAAAAACCTTGTGGGGACCCAAACTTTGAACCCCGATTGGTTGTGAGTCCCCACAATGTAGCTTAAATATACACTCACACACACTTTAACCTATTTGTATTACTGTGACAAATTTTCCGGTATTTCTGAGCCTCTTTCTGTTTTACTGTGTTGTGTGATCAATTTGAAATCCAAATGATAATACTTCTCCATGAGGTTAATTGATAAAACTGTGTATTTATGTGTATTTTTCTTCTCGTCAGTCACGAGTACATCAGCGGTTACTACAGGGTGTCGGTGTACTTCCTGTCTAAGATCCTGTCTGACATCCTCACGCTGAGGACCATCCCCGCCATCGTCTTCAGCTGTGTGGCGTACTTTATGATTGGTGGGTATGAAGATAATCTCTACGCTACGTTGTGAGGTTTGCTTAGTTACGAAAACATTTTTTTAAAACAATTTTAATAAACGGGAAATCAAGAAATAATTATATTTATTAATATAAATATTTAATTATATTTAAAAAAGTTGCAAACACTGTCAATTTGATATTTAGAGTTTTAGATTGTAGATAGAAAAAAATTAACAATTTAAGGACTCTGTTTTCACAATGTGAAAACAGAGACAACGTTTTATATATTAAAGTTTTATATATTAAACGATCAATTTATATAGCCCCAAAATAATCAATGTATTATTTGATACTTGAAATAATTGTTGGTTGCAGCTCATTTGCTATAATTTAGTGCATTTTTTTTATTTGGAGTTTATATAACAAGCTTAGTTTATTTTTAGTTCATTTTCAAGGTATTTTTAAGTTTTGGTTTATATATCTTCTTTAAGAGTTAGTATAATTTTTTTATTTACAAAGTGCTACTTGGGCCTTAATCTTTGTGAGCGAAAATAATTCTGACCAAGTATTGTACGTCAGAGTTCAGTAAGTTCTATTTTTAAAAAAGTATTATTGTTTCTATGCTCTAAAAGTGTTCATTTTAGTTGTTTTGTTTGTTTAAAAATGATTTTTTTTAAGACATTTTTAGAGATTTCACAATTTTGTAAAATTCTTTTTTTTTTTTTTTTTTTTTCAACAATTCATTTTACAGCAACGTTTTTTCTGATTATATAACCTTGTTCCTCTGATGCTTCCTTGTGCAGGTCTGAAGCCGACAGTCGCAGCGTTCTTCACCTTCATGTTCACCGTGACTCTGGTCGCCTACACCGCCACCTCCATGGCTCTGGCCATCTCAGCCGACCAGACGGTGGTCGCCATCGCCAACATCTTCATGACCATCGCCTGCGTCTTCATGATGGTGAGACACACACACACACATGTACAAAAAACTCACACACTTCTGGTTCATAGAAAACAAGATGGCGACTGCCCAAATGCCAAACAGACTTCATTTATGTTCTTGTGTTGTAGAAAAAAGTTTAATTCCTTACCTGTAAACTTTCTTCTTCTCTGCAGATCTTTGCAGGTCTGCTGGTGAATCTTCCCTCCATCGTCAGCTGGCTCTCTTGGTTGAAATACTTGAGTATACCACGATACGGCCTCGGTGTACGTACACACACACACACACACACACACACACACACACACACACACACACACACACTGTAATCTACTTTAATTTCCTGTAGCTGATTACGCTCCTTCGTTTCCCTTCTTCTGTGGTGTTCAAACCACCTTAAACACACTTTAACATTATCAAATTAAAGATTTAATTTGTTTATTGTAGTTGATTAAATTGATATTGTAACTCATTTAGTACTATTAGAAGTGATCTTATCAGATAGACGTTTTTATTGAAGCAGGACAGGACATAAATCTAAATAAATGATGAAGTTTGGTCAGAGGAACAAAACAAAATGTATATTTAAAACATAAAAGCAAAGGATGAATGTTCGCATATAAGTCTATTTTAGAAAGGGTGTTTTATTTTTTTATTTAATGTAGCTTTTTGGTTTGTTTCTTTTCTGTGAGCTCTAATAAAATAAAGAAAAATTAAGTAAAAGTAGACAAACCTCTTAATCTACAGTAAACACTGTTGAACTCTGTATTTCTGTAATTTAAATATAATATTTTTAAAGCATGATGGTGGTTGTTTGTGCGTTTTCAGGCTCTGCAGGTTAACGAGTTCACTGGACTGAACTTCTGTCGCAGTCTCAACAGCAGCATCGTTCCACCGGGACTCTCGTAAGTATATTTATATTAACCTGTACTTTGCTTACTTTTTTTATTTAATTGGTAAACCAACCAACTAGTTAGTTGTGTAGTTAGTTACTTACATTAAAGGTGATAAAAAGTGTTAAAAAGACGCTTTGCTTACTTGCTAAAAACGAGTGACTCTCAGCTCACTTGTTGAACAGATTTTTATACATTTGATAAAAGGTTGGCATTAAAGTGTTAGCATGCCAGTTTACTAGTAGAATGGTTAGTTAGTTAGTTAGTTAGTTAGTTAGTTAGTTAGTTAGTTAGTTAGTTAGTTAGTTAGTTAGTTAGTTAGTTACAATAAAGATAAGCATGTTAAAAGGACGGCTGCCGGTTAGTTAACTTGTTACTTCCTAAAAAATGGCTCTCAGTTCACTAGTTAAATGGATTTTTTCTTTTACTTAAAGATGGACATGTTAGTTATACATCTAGTTAAAATGTCAAAAAAGTCAGTTTTGTAGTTAGAAGATTAGTTAATTACTAAATTAGTTAGTCAATGAGGTAGTTTGTTACTTTTTAAATTGTATAAGTAAATTTGTGTAAGTTAATAGATAAAAAATAAAATGTGTCGGTTAGTGTTTCAGTGACATTGTTCATTTATTTAGTTAGTTATTAGATAGATTTTCTAGTCGTAACCTGCAGTAACGGGTTAGTAACTCACGGTGTTTCCAGGTGTACGGGGGAGGAGTTTCTGGAGGAGCAGGGCGTCGATTTCTCCACCTGGGGCTTCTGGCAGAACCACATGGCTCTGGGCATCATGACCATCTGCTTCCTCGCCATCGCTTACCTCAAACTGCGCTTCATCAGGAAGTTCACCTAGACCTTCATCACCACCAATACTTTTTTTGCATATATTATTTGTAATTTTTTGTAATTTTCTATTTCTTGAATACCGATAATTTCTTTGCAGAATTAAAACATTTGTTGTTTACTGTTAGGTTATTAATTATTTATTCACTCCTTACTAACACCAAAGCCCTTCATCGTATGGACTAATTATAAGCTGTATCTTGATGTTTACACTTTAAAGTTCAGAACAAAAAAAGTAATTTCTTTTTCACACAAATACAATTTATATTTATGAGTGTGTAAAAAAATAAAACACTGAATTTACATCCTGAATCTGAGTTCTTTTCATTTTTATATTTCTGCCAGTTTTATATATTTTTTTAATCCTTCTCACATCTTTGACGTCGACATTTGAGTCATAAAAATCTCACATTTCATTAATTAAATGGAATAAATTAAAATGACTAAGGAGCCCGGGTGGTCAAAAGCGGTTAAAGCAGCTTTCAACACGTAATAATACAGTCGGAGCTTTTTTCCAGAGCTCTCAACCTCGTCTCATGGTCTTCACCAGCAGAGGGAGTTATCCCTCCATCAGTCATTGCTGACAGAAGCTGCTGATAAAGAACATGAGATGTGGTTGAGAGTTTTGGAAAAGATAGTTCAACTTTAAGTTGATTTAGTGTAGAAATATTTGCACTATTGTAACGTTCACATTTGTATTTAATTAAAAGTATTGGCATCAAAATATATTTAAAGTACCAAAAGTAAAATAAGCATCATTAATGTAAAGATGGAGCTAATTGTAACTCATTTGTATGTATATATCTTTGAGAATACTTATTCATTTATCAGTTAATTTTATATTTGCATTCATTGGAATCTGCAAAGTAGCTAAAATGTATTAAATATATACAATGCAGTAAAAGTAAATTATTTGCCTCTTGAGTAGAAGAATAAAGTGGCAGAAAGTGGAAATATTTAAAGCAGAAGTACTTCAACATTGTACTTAAGTACATTACTCACATTCCACCACTGAGTTTCACTACTGCATATACCATTCACCATATATATCTATTTATATATAATATAAACATATTTGGTATTTTTATGAACTTAAAGCCATTAACTAGAATAAAAAAATGGCAAAAACTTCAACTTCAGTTTTCGTAATAAATGTTCAGAACAGAGATCTTTGAGCTGAATGTTGTACAATGTTTACCATGTTAGCAAGCTAACATTTGATAATTAGCACTGAACCCATAGCACACCCAAAGCTGATGGGAAAGTCATAAATACTGCTGGTAAACCAAAGAATTGGACAAATAAAAAATGTTGACCTGAATATGGCGCTACATTAAAGTTTAAAGGATCACCAAAGGTATAACAATTCATCCCGATCGTGATGATTTTGTAAATCCATTTCATTGTAATCCATCCGATAGTTGAGAGATGCCAGTGAAAACTATACATGTTCAACCTCATGGTGGCGCTACAGGAAAAGTCAGAGGATCACCAAAGTCTTTAGGATTCATCCTCTGGGGAACATGAACATTTGTATCAAATTTCAATCCAATCCATCCAATAATTGTTGAGATATTTACGTCTGGAACCTCAAAAGCCTGAAAAACAAAGTGCCTTTTGTTCGATATGACAAGATAATGGGAGAGGATCATGAACACACACACACACACACACACACACACACACACACACACACACACACACACACACACACACACACACACACACACACACACACACACACACTACAGTAGGTGTGTGTATGTAAGCAGACACTTCCATGGCAACCGTGGATATAAACAGTCGCTTCATGTGTGATGAAATCTCCAGTTGAGTAACCTCAGTCATGGCTGGAGGGAAGCAGGTCGAGAACAGAACGCACACACCTGGTGTTGAGGGAGGTGAACGAGGAACTGTTTCCATAAACCGTTGGATGTGCCTCTGAGCAAGGCATTGACCCAACAGCTGAGTCAATAAAGACAGTTAAACCAAACGACGGGACTTTTTCCTCATAAATCTAATATTGACAAATGGTGAAAGCAAAAATAAAAGACAAAGAAAATACTATTTAAAGTAGAAGATATTTGTAAAAAGAAGATAAACGAGGAGAAAAGAGAGGAATCTTTTTGATTATGGCCGTAAAACATAATTTAGTTTCATTAACTGGGCTGGAGATAAAAATGTCACTTATATCCAATAGTGGAAGAAGTATTCAGAGTTTTTAGTACAAGTGGTAACGTCACATTATAAAAGTCCTGCATTAAAAAACCCAAAAATTCAAAATGTTATGCTATCAGCATAATTAACATGAACATAACATACTTAAAAGTATCAAAAGTGAAAGTACTTGTTATAAAGAAACAATAAAGTTATGAAAAATAATTTTAAAAGAAGTTAATTGGGCTTAAAACAGAAAATTCTTATAGAACAGGACATTTTGTAAATTAAAAAACAACAAAATAGGACAAAAAGGAATCCTTCAAGGACTGAAATATTTATTGCACTGAAAATTGCATCATGTTTTTTTGTGTTTGTTTTGAAAGTAAAATACTTTTGTTTGTGTACTTGGTTACTTTCTGCCACTAAAACATAACAATGTTGGCAGATAAGTAACTGAAAACCAGACTGGATCCCAGACAACATTATGATTAAGATTTCTCTTTGCATCATAGTGGAAATGATCTGTCCACGGATCAAAAGAAGCTCTGAGGTTTTATGCTTCACTAATCTCTGCTGGGATAAAGTTACACAAGCTGCTCTGAGGTTTAGTACGACGGTGAAACTGATGAAAGGAAAACCTGACAGGGAAACTCTGGGTGGAAGAAGTCACGTCTCTTTGTCTCTTTCCATAACAACTGATGTCAAGGTGAAAACATTCAAACTGTCACGCTCACTGACCTTTAATTAGATCCGAATAGCAAAGAAAAACAACTGACTGACTATTAATTCGTCAACACGTCTGTTGATGAATATCGGGATGAAAAAAGACTGTTAGCAAGTAAATAAAACGGATTCACCAAGAAAAGGTGTCTGTAAAGAAATCTGCTAAAAGAAATTGATATCTAAACAAAAAATGGTGAAATACTTAAAATACTTGGTTTGGTTCAGGAAAATATCGTAAAATACTTCGTTATGTTTAGGAAAAGAATGTGAAATTTTACCAATTGCTCTGCGTTATTTTTCGTAGCTATGGCAACAAACGCTGGATGAGACCAGCAAGTATCAAGGAACTGTAACAAAACCTCCAAACATTACAGTTTAAAGGCCTTTAAAATGTATTCACACGTAAATATCTATTTATAGAATATTTTTTGGGTCATGAGTACTTTCACACAAAACTCAACAATAACGTAGCAATTTATTTTTCTTTCTTCTGGAGCAAAGATGATTTTTCACACCCCAAATAAAGGCATCAACCAGTCACGTTGTATGAACACTATATTGACCATATTAACACTTTGTAAACTGTCCCCAGATCAGTGAACTCAGTCTGAAGCGTCACAGTGAATCAGGGCGTCGCCGTGGTTCGCTTACGTCGCTCCGTCATCCTTCCCTGAATGAATAAAGTTTTTAAAAAGCAGCGCGGATTAACTGGTTTCTACTCTGATGCAACTCAGAACCACAAAACTCTCCGTCTAGACGTTATCCTTCTGTTCCCTTCATCCCTCCTCTTCACGCCTTCCCTCCCTTCTTTATCCTCCATCACCTTCCTCGCTTTAAATCAGTCAGTCTTCAGTCTGTCCTCCAACACTTTCCCTCTTTTTTACTCTTTCAGCCTGCCTTTATCTTCTATTATATTTTCCATTTTTCTACATTTGCTGTTTTCTATAATCATGTCCTGCAGGTTGACATCTTCGTCTGTCTTGTTACTCGTCTTCCTCAGAGTTCAGAGCATCCACTCGACTCACGGTGAGTATAGACACACTCAACTTAATCTGAAGAATCTTTATAAACTCACAGCCGACTTTTAATTTGTACTGCAAGATAAATAAGAACCTAGCTGTCATAACTGGTCCTTTGTGATTTCCCTGGAACAAAGCTTACTTTTTCACACGTTGTCTTAAAGGCAGCTTAACTGAAAACAAAAGACGGGGACAAAAGAAAAACACACCTCAGAGGTGTTATCATGAAATATGCATCGTGGCCTGACAGATCAGATAGCAGCACAGACAGCTTAATGCACACGGACACCGAGAGGCGACAGCACCGGTTGACCTCCGTTCAGATAAGAAAACGGTTCACTGTCACGTAAACAGCTAGAGGGTAAACTTAATTAAAGGTGCAGAAGTTTAAAAAAAAAGCAACTGTAGTCTGTAAAACTATGAATCCATCAACATCTGGCGATTATCAATAAATATATTAATTATTATTCAGATTTTTGTGAATAAAATGTCATAACAAATGACAAATAACAAATTACGAAAATCCAACCCTCCCATTTGAGGAGCTGTTGGCATCAAACATGTGGTCATTTATTGTTCGGGATGACTTTTTATAATTGGTTAGTGATTTTAAATTGCTGGCAGCTGTTTGTAAATCCATTAGTTCGTGTGTTAAATAGCTAGTTTCAAACAGTTGATTTACAAAAATCAGGAAACCGTTAAAACTAAAGAAATGTCTTATAATAATGTGCAAATAAAGGAAGAATCTGCTTGTTGTCATAATGCAAACATTGTTGGCGTAAGGTTTTTTTTTCTGAACTATGTTGTGTTAGTTTTGTAAAATCCATCCATCCATTCCATCCATTTTCCGATAGGCTCCAGCACCCCTGTGACCCTTAACTGGTTTTGTAAAATGTAATTTCAAATCTTTTCCCAGTTTACATCATTACAAAACAGCATTTATCGGTCTCGGACAAAACAACTCTATCCTTTTTTATCTTCATTACTATCTGATCCATTGACAACAAAACGAAACAGAACGTCGTAAAACTTGCTTCTTTCATTATAAAGAGTTCAAGATGCATACCATGTGGTGCAGCTGCCTTCTGGTGTCTAGTAACTAATAAGGTTCTTCTTCATAGACTTCCGCCTCCTCTTTTTTTTTGGTACACAATCCCTGCTTTTTCATTTGTATTTTTAACACATGGCTGTAGAGACCACTGACCCATAGTGACTTAAGTGCAGAACAGTAGTTAACATACCTCTAATCTTCCTCCATCAGATCGGTCCTTCTTGTCTCTGTTGGGTTTTGAGCCTCCAGAGATCGATGGTTTTCCTGTAGACACCTGCAGGATTATCATTGTCCCCACGCCAGAACCAGCCACCACAACCACACCCACCACAACGACAGAAAGAACCACAACCACACCCACCACAACGACAGAAAGAACCACAACCACACCCACCACAACGAAAGAAAAAGAAACAACCACACCCACCCAACGACAAAAAGAACCACAACCACACCCACCACAACGACAGAAAGAACCACAACCACACCCACCACAACGACAGAAAGAACCACAACCACACCCACCACAACGACAGAAAGAACCACAACCAAACCCATCGCCAGGAAGGTAATAAAAGATTAAAAGTATAGCTGTAGGCTCTCTGTGTCCCCAAAAATGGACCACAAAAGTCAAGCTAGCTAATTTAAAAAGCCGTTTGTTGAACATCTACAACTCATGTGTGCTATGTGTGCAGTATTAAAATGCAATTTTTGTTTGTTTCTAAGTTTCTTAGTTGTTTTTTGCCTAATAATAATGAATGGTTTTAACATGTGCGTTTAAAGGCTTTTAGGTGAAATTGTATTTTACTACATTATAACAAGGTGATACATTGACTTTGACTCAATAAAAGGGATACATTATAATGCGCCAAAAACCTTCATATCTAAATTAACGAGTCTAAAAGTCTACAGTGGCTCTGTGAGGCTGCACTTTAGCTAAATGCTAGCATCAGCATGCTAACATTCTTTGACTTTCCACTTTGTTGTGTTTTAAATGTTTCTCCGGTACAATTTTATACATTTTGAATTGCATTTGAGTTTGAAACTTGCCTTGTCATATTTTAATGTCTTATGTATAATTTTCCAGCAGGTCGTGGCCACAACGAAAAAGCCAGCTGTCCAAGCAGCACCAAGGAAACCAGAAACCAAAAACCCTGGACCACCAATCAGGCCACAGCCAGCTCCGGCAGGACCAATCACCAACAGCCTCCTCTACTACCTCCTGGCCAATAGCGGGGGACACGGAGCTGGTTCTCTCCCAGGGTTTAACAGCTTTATCTCTCAGCCAATGGGAGGGCTGCCTAACAACGAGAACAGACGGCAAATAGGTTCCAGTTCTTCAGAGGACTCAAGTGATGAGTCTTAAACTTTTAGTTTTTAAAGTTTAAAGTTAAAGTTTCTTTATGGATTAGTAAACCTGTTGGTGTTTTCTCTGAAAAGGGTTTTCCTTCAAAAAACGTCCCAAATCCCAAGATTACAACTAAATACAACAGAAAGAAAAGTAACAATGCACGAGAGGCCAAACGTTGTAGCTTCCTGCTTCACGAGTCATTTTGTTTGTTGTTAATACTAAATATTGTGCATTAAGAATGAAGATTTCAAGGAAAGTTTACATGTATGTATGTTAGTTACAGCTGTTAGCTTAGCTGCTCCCATTAACCAAAAAAACAATCTTCATCCTTTAAAAAGCGTCTTTATTCTTATAATTCTCACGTAAAACAATTGTTGTTTGTTTACCAACTTTTAAAAGTACAAATACTGTATGAATAACCTGTTTGCTGCTTTAAAAAAGTTGCAACGAAATAAAACAAAGCTGACGACTTTTGATGAATGTCTTTTGTTACGGTCTTTGTGTGTCAGTACTGTTGTGTCCGGGCTGCTCTGGTTCTGATGGAGGACCTGGTTGTTTGTCTTTCCTCTGATCCTTGGAAGGGCCTTTGTTGTGTTTGCCTGAGAAAACATCAGAATTATCACTTTATCTAGTGACTGTTAGATTGATTGGTGTAAGTATGAATAAATATCTTGTGTAGCGACTACATAGGAACAATTAAATCCAATCTACAATAATGTATGACTTCTTTATCTGCAAAACATATATTTTCATTTGATAAGAACCAATGGAAAAAATAGCTTAGTTAATGGTCCTTTTGAGCATTTTTTAGATTGGGGGAATATTTTAGTTTGATGTACAAATAGTGAGATAAAGTAAGGAAATGTTTTCTGTTGGTCAACCTGGTTCATAATATCTCAAATGCATCTGAATGGACTTCTGCTCAAGTCCTGAAATGTTTCTTTTGTGTGCAAAAGTTAATATCCTTTACAAAATGTTCTTAAAGAAACCTCAACAATGAGTCATTTCAACATTTTTGTAGCAAAATAGGGTGTGTTCAGTTCAAATGAATGTAAGGAGACTGGCTTTTGCTTGATTGATTGATCGGCTAGTTAGATCAGACCAACATGGCGGATGTTTGGAAACTTTCTGTTGTATTCCGAAAATAGTTCTCCAAAATGTGTTGCTTTTTTCCTTTTTCCAATTCATCATTTTAGCTCTGTACCAAATGTTTTATGGTCACAATCCACCTGGTAATTGGTTGGCTTGGTTCTATGCTTAAAAATCTTCATAGAAGGATTTTCTGAAATGTCAATGATTCCTGAAATTCACTTCCAGAACTTTGGTCATTCATAAATTGTGCAGTCACAGTTGAGCTCTATGCTAATGTGTGTTTGCATACCTTCTCTTCCTCTGACCTCTGGCAGCACTGAGCCTCTCAGATCTGGGAAATGGATGTCTGACTTCTTTTTGGTCGCTGTAATGCCTCCACTGTTACCAAGGTTACAGCGATCGGACAGGAAGGGGCGCTCGCTGATCAGATTCTTCTCTGAACCCTGAAAGGAGAGGCAGTGGTAACAAATTCAAATTGATCGTGATTCTATCCTCAAGTAAGTGAAACACAAACTGTTACCTGTGCAGTCAGTGATCCTGAGATGTGGCTGGAGAGTCGGCTATAAACGCCACCGTGATGCCTCGGCTTGTCAACACACCTGTGACAAAACACATAGAAAATTACAAAACATTTGAGTCATAGTTAGGGGTCTAAAGCTCAGCTGGAACCCAAAGGAATATCATTTTTACGTGCATGTTTGGCTCTAAAATATTGAAACTTACTCAATAATTAGTTAGTTTTACTGTCGATGTTAAAACTTCCATTGGGCCCAATTTGTCAAGCCTGGTTGAGATTTCTGAATCAAGGCCACATCTCAGATTTGTTCAGTGGTTCATATAGGTTTGGTGTTTTGGCCATTGACATCAGTTCCCAATGGAACCAAGAATGAGATCTTAGCTACATCTATGCAAAATAGCAACAAATAAATGTATGAAGTATGAATGAGATCAGCACATCTGCAGAGTTTTTTGTAAGCAACCTTCAGAATTATACTGCTCTTAGTGACTTCTACCTTAGCCTCTGAGTCAATGGAAAATTAATTTGACAATATGACAATTTAGATATTGGGCTTAAGCCTAAATAGCTCTTAGGTGGTTTTTTATTTGTGTGTTAGAACTTGAGTACCTAAAGCTGTGGCTCCCTGAATGGAAAACTGTTCCCAGGGAAAGGTGATCGCTGGCAGCCGGGCTGATGACAGAGAAAGAGGGGATGAGGGGTGTGGAGGATGGAGGGAGTAGAAGAGGAGTGGAGGAAGGAGGTGGAGGAGGAGGTGGTGGAGAGGACTGAGGTCCACTGACGTCTGTGGTTTCCGTGTTGTGAAAGACTAAGCTTCTGGTTGAAGCTTTGGGGTCTGGAGTTGCTGTAGAGGTGAAAGAAGTAGAATCTGTGATTGTGGATATGTTTGTTGTGTCGTCCCTTTCTGGGTTGTCTCTTTTCTTTCTTGCCTCTGTAGGAAATGTAGTTTTCTTTCGGGTCATGGTTGGGTTGGACTTTGTTGGCTTTTTAGCGTCTCCGATAAAAGACTTGAAGTGAGGATTTTTCAAGTTTTTTATGTCAGCTTCAGTTTCATTGCTGTTGCTCTTTTGCTCAATATTTGAGGTTCTAGAAACCTTTGAGGTTTGATTTACTGAAGACTTGGTTACCAGACTGATGGACATAGAAAGCGCTAAATCTTCCCTGTTCTCTTTGTCTGAGACTTTTATTGTTTTCAGAATAGCCGCCCCTCCTGAAGTGTTGGTTTTAAGGATTTCATTCGGCATGGATCTGGATTCTGTGGTGGATTTAGAATTACTGAAATCCTGATGGACGCTGGACGGCTCCAAGAACTCAGGACTCCCTTTGTTATCTCCATCTGAAACATCAGATATCTCAGTGTGGTTTGCAGCTGTTTTGGTCGACGGGCTCATCTTCAAGCATTGGTGATCTTCCTTGAAGTCCTTGTTCGATGTATAACAACTATCCTGCTGAGTTTTGCTTGCGATAGTTACTTCTGAAAGTTCCCTGTCTGTTGGAAGGCCTCTCGAAGGTTTGTTGGGTACACATGCAGTATCATTTGTGGGTTGAGTGTTTGAAGATGAGCCAGTTTTGGTCAACATTGAATTTGGGAAGTGTGTTATAATGCTATGGGCAGGACTGGCTTCCATAAACACTGTGGAGGACTCCCTTGAAACATCTGAGGTAAGAGTCTTCGAAGGACTGGTGGACAAAGATGTCTTGTTTTGGGTCATTTTTGGACCAAAGTGTGAGGTAGTCTTGGGTGGTCTGGGGTTGGATGGTAAGACCTTTGGACATTCAGGTGTCCCTCTTTGCTCCGTCTCCATGTTTGCACGATGCTCTGAAATCATAGTTGTCTTGCGTGGCTTGGTGACAGAAGGGATAGTTGGGGTAGTGACCTCATTGTGGTCATTGCTTGACGGTTGAGCTGTTGAGGCACCCTCAATGTTTTCTGCGGTGGACATTTTACCCATTTTCTGTGTTAAGTTGGTGTCTGTGCGATCAATGGTTGATTTCAAAAAAGCTTTTGGAGATAAACTCCCATTTGGATGCTCAGTGGTTGAGCTTTTAGACAATTGGGGCATTATTGAGTTTGAGTTGTTCCAGCTCTTCCCAAAGTCTTGACTTGCCTCCAATTTTGAAGATCTCCTGACCCCCATTAAATTGTTCTCCATCACACTTGACACAATTTTGTCTGAGTAACTAGAATGCAAGCCACTAGGATCTCTGTCTTTTGAATCCATAGTTTTCAAATGGTCCCTCCCAACCTTCCCATCTTTAGGTTCAGCTGCCACTGGTTCATTGTCTTTCAGATCTGTTGCAGTTTTGGTAACCTCCAGTGAATCTGAAGTAAGGGTTTTAGTTGATTTAGAAATCTCTTGTTCTTTTTTTAGCTCTGCACCAGCAGCTTTTCCTGCTTTACCTTTCATGGCCACCGTCGATTTTGCTGCATTATTGATCATCTTTGCGCCTGATGTCTTGGATTGTTTGGTGGACATCAAAGGTTCTGAGTTGTCCCGAATAGTTTTAGAAAGCTTCATCGGTTGCTTTCCTTTGGTTTCCTTGTTGACTTTTTCCTCCACACTTTCAGGTTGTTTCTTGTCTTTGCTTCGTCGGTTCTTGTCATCTCCTTCATTCCTTTCTCGTCTTGGAGTTTTGTTTATTTTGGGAAGGGTAGAGTTTTCTCTGTGATCTTTTTGAATCTTGGCATTCAGCTCGTCCAAAAATCTGTAGATACAGAGAAAGATGAAGTAGCTCAGAATCTCAGATAAGGAGGATACATTCAAAATGACAATGTTTTTATTGCTGGTATCACTACTGATCTGTTTGACACAGATTTAAAAGTGAACCAGCTACTCTAAGGTGTCAGAACTGGGAGACCAGGTAATGTAAAAAAAACAACCTAGAATAACCGCCTTACAGCTGTAGGCCTTCGCCAAACCAGTCCATTTGCAGTTTACATCCATGTCTGTCCAAAATGTCAGCACTTCATCATTCTATCTTATTTGACATTTGTGTTAAATTTCCATATTTAGCATATCAGTTCTGGATTTGGTCCAATAAAAAAATGTTTTGTGAGGTCTAAGTGACCTTCACCTTTCACCAACAAATTCTAACCCGTTCAGTCCGAAGGGGTCTGTGCCAAATTTTAGGAAACGTCTTCAAGGCATTCCTGAGATGAATGGTTTGGATGTCCGATTTCACAAGTTCTTATGTATAATAATCTTGGGTGGGTACATTAATAGCAACTAACACACTACACGCTAAACTGCAAGGATACCTGATGTGGAAAGAGTCCTGTGTGAACAGAGGATGTTCTTGCAGTTCCGAACACTGAGCTCGTTTTTCTGGATCCATCTGGAGACAACTCTGAAAGAGACAACACAAAAGAAAGTATTACTGATTACTGATGTATTACTTAGGATCTGAAGTGGGAAACAACTAGTAAAGAACCGAAGAGTCTGGTGCCAATATAGAAACTGCTTTTAGGAATCATTAATCTTGATCATGTTTGCTCCCTGGATTGGTACATCCGGGATACTGTGCCTGGACTACTTCTTCTCTTGATGATGTGATTGATGATATTGACTTTTTATTTGATTGTGTATTTCAGTTATCCTAAATAGTTGTGTTGTTTTTGTTAAAGTCAAAGTCTATAAACTGTACCTGAGCCAGGTCCAGGGCGGTGGATGCGATTGTTGGGAAGCGCTGCTCCAGTTGGACTTTTCCAGAATATTCATGCAGTCTGACTCTGGAAAAGACAGGATTCCTGTAGAACAGCTCCTGGTGATGAGCCGTCAGGTTACCTAGGAGAACCCAAAAAGAGTACGATTGTGTTGAGAGAGTTAAAAGAGGAGACTTTGCATATTTCTAGCTTATGTACTTACCGAAGCACCTGACGATGTGGTATATCTGGTCGAGGTCGGAGTCTCCAGGAAACAGTGGCTGACCCGTTAACATCTCCAATAACAGACAACCAACAGCCCACACGTCTACCGGTCTACACACACAAAAACACACCTGTTAACACCTGTATCAACAGAAAACAAACACCAACACGTCCTCAGGTTCACACGCCGACACCTACTTTCCATACTTGGTGTCTCCCACCAGGAGTTCAGGTGCTCTGTACCAGCGAGTGGCCACATAGTCCGTGTAGACGCCCCCCTCGGCGGGCGACGTCATGGTCCGGGCAAACCCAAAGTCGCACATCTTCACCACGCCGCCCTGAGAGATGAGTATGTTCTCCGGTTTGATGTCCCGGTGGATGATCTAGGAAGGAAATTGACGGTAAAAATACGGGAAATGTTGGTATCCTTCCTCTGGCAACCACATTGGACGCCATTGGGCGCTTTGAGAAGACGTGGTTGATTTCTCTGAAGGTGTTTTTTGTCTCCTCACGTTTTGCTGGTGGCAGAATGCGGCAGCCCTCAGGATCTGGTAGAGGTACTGCCGGCTTGTGTTCAGGTCCAGTCCGCTCGAGTTCTGCTCCAAATCGTCCAGAAGGGTTCGCTCCACGAACTCGAACACCAGGTACCAGCGGCGGCGGCGCTTCCACACCTCCAGGAGGTTCACCAGGTTGTCGTGACGCAGTTGCTGGTTGGTTAAAATGATGATAATGGAGAAATTAGCTTTATATTAAAGTAGGGCTGGACAATAAAATCACATATCAAGGTATTTTTGTCCAAATACGTCGTTATCGATAGATATTGTAGGGTTTACTATTGGTAGTCTTGCAAGACGTTATTTAAATTGCCCAGTGATTTAAAAGCATTTTTTTTAGTTTGTGCCAACTTCCTACACCTTGAGTGAACAATATGTGATCAAGCCTGAAGCTTTTGGGGATTTTCTTTCCATTTGTGGCAAAAAATTATTTGTCACTTCGCTGATTTTAATGGTTTTAGTCTCATACGTGTGCAACAAAAGTCTAAAAAGCTTGGTCGTTATTGTTAAATATGTTATACTTTTGTTTATAAGTATACTGCATTAAATGGAGATGTTATTGTGCAACATGTTACAGTAAAATAATTAATGAAGGCATGGTCCAAAAAAATGCCAATAAAAAGTTGAATTTTAAGGTGAAAGCTACATCCTCTAGAACCAAGTTTAATTTTCTTAATATTAAAGCAACAATCTGCTTTTTTTTCTGTCCTTTACTCATTGACTCATTGATGGATGGATGGATGGATTGGCAGTCACCCTCAGAAGCTTGATCTCCCTCAGGGCGATCTTCTTCACTGTCTTGTCGTCGTCCGAGTCCACGAACTTCTTGATGGCGACGAGTCGACCGGATTCTCGGTGGCGGCACTTCAGCACGGTGCCATAACTGCCCTCGCCGACCAGACCCAGAGACTCGTAGCGCTCCATTAGACACTGGAGGAACAACAACACATCATCAGCATCACTAAAATACATTTGACTAATCTATTAATGCTGTAAATTAAACACAGTATCGTTTCATCAGACAAACAAACAGCTTAAAGAAAGTAAACTGAATATAGAAAGAGACAGAAAAGTGAGAAATATTAAAAGACAATAAGAAGAAAAGTAAAAGTAGCAAAAATTTGTTCTATAAAGTTGAAAAAGGAAAAAAAAATGAATGAACACAATTTTACAAATTGAACTAAAAGTAATGGAAAACGTGCCAAAAGTGTGTATGAGATTGATTATATTCTATAATCATTTATAATATATTAGAATTACATTTCAATTGTTTTATCTTAGTATTCTGTTACATAATCAATTACAAATAAAAGTCCTGCATTTAAATGAAGCACAGATATGTTATCGTCAAAATGTACTTTCATAAATAAATCTACTATTACTGTATGCAGAGAAGAGTAGTAATAGTAATAATATGTATTAATACCTTTTTTTGGTTATTAAGAATAATAAAGCACAAACAATTCTAACTACTATAGCAAGTATTTGGATAATTGATTATTCATGTAAATTATCATTAGTCATCACTTTTAAATACAAACCTGCTAATTATTTCATGAGGTAGAGAAGTCTAAACATAGTTAAATATAAGTAGCCTGCTTTATTTCATGCAATATAGAAAAAACACATTTATAAGCCTATTAATCAATCAATCAATCAATCAATCAATCAATCAATCAATCAATCAATCAATCAACCAACCAACCAATCAACCAACCAATCAACCAACCAATCAACCAATCAATCAATCAATCAATCAATCAATCAATCAATCAATCAATCAATCAATCAATCAATCAACCAATCAATCAATCAATCAATCAATCAATCAACCAACCAACCAATCAATTAATCAATCAATCAATCTATTTATCTACTATTTTTTTATGCTTATATTATTTACACACACACACACACACACACACACACACACACACACACACACACACACACACACACACACACACACACTGTAACACACACACACACACACACACACACACACACACACACACACACACACACTTACCGTGCAGGTGAATCCCGTTATCGGTTGAGTCTCCACGGTGAACTCCCGTTATCAACGTCAACACTGGAGTAACTGTGTGTGTGTGTGTGTGTGTGTGTGTGTGTGTGTGTGTGTGTGTGTGTGTGTGTGTGTCACGCATTGCCCCGGTAACCCTCCCACGTAGACAGACGGAACGTGACGTCACCGGTTTCGATTTACACAAAGAATTCTGTAAAATCTGAATGTTGTTTGTGGAAACAAATAAGAAATCCAAGAGGTTTGTCTGGAGAAGATTAAATTATTAAGAAATAATTCTAAATATAAACAATAATAATAATAACATCATCATAATCGTCATAATTATTGTTATTATTATATTTATTATTGATACTACGTTCAGCATTTTCCCTTCTTTATTTATTAATAGAGAAAAAATAAGTTTAAATAATAAAACATAAATAATAATCATCATCATCATAGTAATATTTATTATAATTATTTATACTACATTCGGATATTTTTTCTTCTTTTTTTAATCAATGGAATTAAAAATAAATTGAGAAAAAATAAGAAATGTCAGTAACTAAAATCCACTCAGAGAGGTTTTGTCTAAAGAAGTTTAAATAATTCAAAAATAAATAACAACCATCATCATCTTCTTAATTATCATTATTATTTATACTGCATTCTGATGTTTTTTCTTCTTTCTTTATTAATGGAAAAATATATATTTTGCAGTTATGATTAAAGTCATAACGTTTTTTTTTTTCAATTTCTGCTTGATAAACAACAACTTTCCTTCCAACACAAACAAACTGACTGAAGCTCTCTAGCGCCACCTGCTGATATTCGTAGTGCACTGCCACTCCTTTTGTCATTTACAGTCATAGTTTCTACTTTAGGTTTAATAGTGATAAAGTCTAATACAGTCCTGCAGTAAATCCTCCCTTCATAAAGTTATAATATTCAGTTTTTGGTGTAAATATTAGGTTTAGAGGCTGAATATTATTCACTTATTAAATCCATCTTGAAGTTAAAGTTGGTCTCATTATTAAGGACATCTTTGTCATAATTTGACTTATTATCTTGGAACTGAGATATGCACAAAATACACGTATGCGATCATATACAAACACCTAGACAAAAAATGCGCTCATTTATTTAATAGAAAGTTTTCCAACATATGTATTTTTTTAATGGCCTTAAAGTACTCAAAAGTACCTTTAACGGATAGTATAATAAACAGTCCATTACTGTGTTTGAATGAGAGCTTCAAATGTGCATTTTTTATTTCACAGAGGTAAAGCTATAAGTACAGTAAATGTGATATGATCATCATATGTCTATAAAGCTTATGATTCACTTATATTTTCTGATTTTATAGTTTTACATGTATTTTATAAAAAGTTTAAAGTTAAAAAATAAAACATGTAAAAAAGTTATCTGAAAAACTTTAGTGAAAAAAATAGTTATTTACAATGACAACAAACAATCTTTACATTCATGATAACAATAATATTTGTGTTTGTTAATCCGGATTTTCTGCCAGTTTTCTGATTTCCTCCAGTAGCTCTGAGAAAGATGGCCGACCCAGAGGCTTCTACACCACCACCACCGAAGAAGAAGAAAGAAGAAGAAGAAGAAGAAGAAGAAGAAGAAGAAGAAGAAGAAAAGAAGAAGAAGAAGAAGAAGAAGAAGAAGAAGAAGAAGAAGAAGAAGAAGAAGAATGGTGTGATTATCAAAACAAAAACAAAACAATCTTTAGATGTGTCCCTGATATTTTATTGCTGAAACAAAAACCCTGAATGGATGAATGAATGAATAAATGAATACATGAATAAATGAATGATTAGATGAATAAATAAATAAATGAATGAATGGATGAATGAATGAATGAATGAATAAATAAATGGATGGATGAATAAATGAATAAATGAATGATTAGATGAATAAATAAATAAATAAATAAATGAATAAATAAATAAATGAAATGAATGAATGAATGAATGAATGAATGAATGAATGAATGAATAAATAAATGAATAAATAAATGAATGAATAAATGAATAAATAAATGAATAAATAAATAAATAAATGAATAAATGAATGAATGAATGAATGAATGAATGAATGAATGAATAAATAAATACATAAATGAATAAATGAATGAATGAATGGATGAGTACCTCGTGCCAGCAGCGGTACATGATGGCGAACAGCGGCTGCGAGGCTCGGTGCGGTCGGTACAGCCGGACTCCTCTGGTGATTTCGTTAACCACATCCAGGTTGGAGCAGTTTTCAAAGGGAGTCCGACCCTCCGAGTAGATCTCCCACATCACCACACCTGCGTATTCAAACAGTACATACATAAACATAATACAGGTACTCCCACTACTGCATCGAGAATATACTTATTTACTTGAGAAAGTAAACATTGAAAACCATGACGTCATGATTCTGGATGTAAAGGTGTCTATAAAGTGGGTCTGTGGTTCCTCACCGTAGGACCAGACGTCAGACTTGCTGCTGTATTTACTGAAGTGGAGAACTTCCGGAGGAGACCACTTCACTGGGAACTTTGCACCACTTGAACTGGTGTACTGGTTGTCTAGAACGTACCTGCAAACATGAACACAGAGTCAAAACAATACAATTACCAAAGCACACCTGAAACACAACACATGTAACGTTTTAACTTGAATTCCAGTTGTTCAGTTCCCTTAAAAGGAAGAATTCGACATTTTGGGGAATACTGTTATTCGCTCCTTGGTGGAGAGTTTTTTTGAGAAGAGCGATACCACTCTCATAACTCTCTACCGGCTGCAACCAGCAGCTGATTAGCTTAGCTTAGCATAGATTTTAAAAGCAGGGGGAAACAGCTAGCATAGATCTTTAAAAAGCTTTTGTATCTTAATTTTGCTCAACAAAACAAAACCAAAGATAGAAATGTAGGTTTTTACGGGGCCTAATGTGTGAGATTGTGTCTTGGGCCAATAGTTTGGAGCCAAGAAGTTATTCGGCACGTAACATCCCATAAAACTGAGAAATAGTTGTGTGAACACGAATAACCATCCTCCCCAAAGTGTTGAACTTTTGCTGTAAAACTTGAAATAAAAAGGCAGCCATACCTGGTCATTCCAAAGTCGCAGACCTTCACAACATTGTGCTCATTAACCAGACAGTTCCTGGCTGCCTGGAGGAGAAAAATAACCAGAAACCTCAAATATACAGCTGAACATTTTGACCACTAGGTGGCAGGAGAAGAGAAGCCACACATTCATCTTTAAATATTCCTTTTAAATGGTAAATATTGTACTTTTATTCCACTATACTGAGAGGTAAATATTGTACTCTTTACTGTACTACATCTCAGAGATAAATATTGTACTTTTTACTACATTTGTCTGACAGCTTTGGTTTCTTCTCAGATTAAGTTTTTCATTTCCTTCCTGTCCAGGTAAAACCACGTATCTCCAGATGTGTTGATGTTGAATGTTTGTGATAAACTGAAGTGTTTCCTTTATGTGTTGAGAAAATCCTCCTACTTCTTCAGATAAATAAACTCTTTAAAACGCCTATTGGATCAGCTGGAAAATGCATCAATGTCCAACAAACCCGGGGACCCACCAGGTCTCTGTGGATGAAACTCTGAGCCTCCAGGTACTCCATGCCCTCACAGACGTCCTGGCACATGGACAGAAGCCACGCCTCGTTCAGGGTCCGGCTCTTCTGCCGCAGGAAGTTCAGCAGGCAGCCGTTCTCCATGAACTCGGCCACGATGAGTAGAGGACGCTGCTGCAGGCAAACACCGTACAGCTGCACCAGTTTAGGGTGACACAGCCTCCTGGGAGAGACAACAAATATATACAGTTTCACTTCCTCGTGTTGACAATGAGTTTTTACATCTCAGAGGTAAATATTACCTATCCTTACATCATGACTTTAGCCTCCTCGATGAAGTCCTCCTCGTACATGGCTCCCTCTCGGATGGCCTTGATGGCGACTCTGTGCTGAGCCCTCCACTTGCCGAGCCTCACCACACCGAACTGACCGCTGCCCAGCTCCTTCATGAAGGTCAGCTCAGTGGGGTTGATCTCCCACTTCTCTGCAGGGAGGGAACGAAAGAAGAAGAAGAAGAAGAAGAAGAAGAAGAAGAAGAAGAAGAAGAAGAAGAAGAAGAAGAAGAAGAAGCAGGAGATTAAACAGAAAAGAGGAAGAGATGTAGTAGAAACAGAAGAAAGAGAAAGTTTTCATCTTTAATCAATCCTATCTCAAAGCCCCTTTCTTTACAAGAGCATTGTGGGGGATTTAGCTCATTTATAACACATCACATACATGTTTGAATACTTATAGCTGTGTTTTAAATTGATTAGTGCATTGTTCTACCTTCCAGGTAAAGAAACATCTGTGAAGATACAGATTTACTTTTTTATGTGAACCCTTTTAGGAATTAAGGGAAAGAGCCCACAAAATCTGAGATACAAAGCACGATATCGTCTGCATATATAGACACTCAAACTTACAAAGTTAAATTAAAAGTTATTAACTGCCTTCCGAGCGCACAAAATGTACTCACCAAAATGAAAAGATGTACAATGAAAAGTTAGAAATTCTCCCTTGCAAATCAATCCAATTCACATCTGGAAACCTTTCTACTTCTGCAACAGTGCACATCTAATAGGCCTTTATATTGGAATGGATTAAAGGGTTGTGACGTGACTCATATGTGATAACTATTTCAGCACCTCAGCTATGAACAAAACACATTCACAGGGTGCAAAACTTCATCAGTCAATCTGTCAGTTTCTTGGCTGAGTATCAGGGCATACTCCCTTGTTTTTGTCCTGTGAATTGTTGGTGCATTCCACCTATGCAAAGTGTTTTAGTGGCACGGAGCAGGAAGAAATGCAAAAAAAAAAAAAAAAAATTAATATATATATTTATTATTATTATTAATAGTTTTAAAAATATAACTTTATTGAAGACATATCTCTTACGGAGTCCAAATTCAGCAAAGGTATTATTATTGAATTATTAATATGAGATGATACACAAGACATCTTTAAACGCACAATATATAATTTTGTGTGTATGTATTAAACTACTTTAGTGTTGTTTATTTCAGTCCGGTTAACATCTGCAAACCTTAACGACCAATGACACGCAACTCATAGGTGATAACTTTTTTACCTCAGCGAAGTACAAAACATAATCACAGGGTGCAAAACTTCAGCTGCCAATCTGTCACTTTCTTGCCAGAGTATCAAGGAATGCCTCTCAATGGAGAGACGTTCCACCATCGTGGCAATAAGTTATGACAAACTCATAAATATAGATTTCTAGTGACACGGAGCAGGAAGAAATGCAAGAACAGAGAACATGTAAGTTAATTGAAGAATTGCAGATTCCAAAAATATCATGATTTATATTATTATCATTATCAGAAGAAAATTGTTTCACCTAGTCCAAATTTAGCAAATGTATTATTATTGATTGTGGGATGATACATATCATAACTTTAAACTCACACTTTGTAATTATCTGCTTCTGGGGGACTCTGTATTAATATAATATCCCTAACCCTATAGAGTACTACTGATGAGGAGGTATATTTGTTGACAAATAAATACATTATAGTGTGTTTTATTTATTAAAAGTTTAAATAGTACATATGAAGGATCAAAATGTTAAAATGTACCAGTAAATGTGTGTTCATGTGTATTCATTTATTTACCTGAGCTGAATCCTGATGTGGCGGGAACACACCTTCCCATAGGACCCACTGCATACCGCAACCTGGTCACCAGACCTAAACACACGGACCAAACCATATCAACTGAAGCCTTATATGAAGCACTAGATCGTGACATCCACAGAAAGTGAGTGTATGAACCTGCTGCGTTGTGTTCGTGGTAGTGTATGACATCAGGTATGGAGTTAAAGGTGTGTTTTTCAGCCAAGTAGAACTGTCCCGTGTCACTTATTTTGATCTGGTAATGCCGGATATCCCCGTTAGCACTGCACACATAGGCACAAAAAAACAGAAAAGTTTAGTTTACAAGTAAAGATTAACTTTATATAATTGGATTTCTGTCGTGTCTTCTCAGACAATGTTTCAATCATAACTTTAGTTCACGTGCAGTGAATCACCCTGATGTTTTGGTATAGAGGGAGACGATGTAGACTCCCTTCTGACTGGACTCTCGCACCACAAAACCACCCTCTTTGTCCTGGAAAACAAACAGAAATACTGGTAATTTAACACTGCCACTAACAGTTACTTTCATTATCCATTATCTGTTCATGATGGTCTGTAAAATGTAAAAAGATCAACAGATAGACTAGGCCAACAGGTAGACAGACAGGTAGATAGACAGGTAGATAGACAGGTAGATCAACAGGTAGACAGACAGGTAGACAGACATGTAGACAGACAGGTAGACAGACAGGTAGACAGACAGGTAGACAGACAGGTAGACAGACAGGTAGACAGACATGTAGACAGACAGGTAGACAGACAGGTAGACAGACATGTAGACAGACAGGTAGACAGACAGGTAGACAGACAGGTAGACAGACAGGTAGACAGGTAGACAGACAGGTAGACAGACAGGTAGACAGACAGGTAGACATGTAGACAGACAGGTAGACAGACAGGTAGACAGACAGGTAGCTTACCTCCTGTCTCAGCAGCTGCTCAGCTTCTGTCCTGGTGATGTTCTTGCAGTACCACCTGCAGAAAGGAAACAGAAACAGAATTCATAGTTGAATTGTTGCCTATGTTACTGCAGTTTGATAAAAAAAACAACAACAACCTTTTGTTCAATAAGCAAACATGAAAAAAGATTAATTGTATAATAAAACTCACGAGTTTGCCTCGATTCTGTTTTTCTCCGTCACGTAGTTGCTCGGGATGAATCCTTTATTCCTGATGGAAACCAGCAGAACGGCAACGTGAACAACCTGCTCAGCCTGGTCTAACATCTAATGTTGACCATGTTCACCATCCAGTAAAAATTCAGTCTGAACCAAACTTTGATATTTTAATATTTAATGTCCCCAAATTAAAATTGAAACAGAATAAATGTGCTTTATAAACTCTTCCAATAGATTTGTGTTGTTTTGTAATAAATGGGTTTAGTTACCCGTGTTTGTCCTGCGCTCTCCACCACAACTGGTCCTGTTTGTGGAGGATGATGTACTCTTCTCCCTGTGGACAAAACACACTGCATCACATCTGCTGCCTGTGTGTGTGTGTGTGTGTGTGTGTGTGTGTGTGTGTGTGTGTGTGTGTGTGTGTGTGTGTGTGTGTTTACCTGTTTCAGTGTGAGGTCCGTGTCCTCCTTGGCGGTGAAGTCGTACATGGCAACCACACTTAACAACCCGTGACCTTCACCGTCCTCGTCATCGGGAGGCGGGAGGGGGAGCTTCCTCCTCGACCTGTCGACCTGAGAGAGGAAAGATATTAACAGTTACACACACACACACACACACACACACACACACACACACACACACACACACACACACACACACACACACACACACACACACACACACACACACACACACAGTCTTACCCGACAGGCATGCCCTGGGTATCGTCTGCTCCGGAAACACAGAGAGGTGCTTCCCTCCAGCTCCATGCGAGTGCTGATCTCCCTGGAATCAACCAATCAATATATATATATATATATATATATATATATATATATATATATATATATATATATATATATATATATATACACATATATATACACATACATATACAAATTAACCATAACTATGAACTAAACCTTCCTTCCTTTTAGGTAGCAATTGGTTTCCTTTCATTAAAGTACACTTTGAAAATTGCAGATATGTGAAACTGCTGCAGAGAGATAATCCGTCTATATTAATATCATATTCATCCATCTATCTAGCTGACATTTCTCTGAATTTGCATTTCAATTTGCATTAAATAACTAAACAAATACATCACAAGTGTGTGGTTAAGATATGAATATTAAAGGGACGGAAAACACTTGAGATATTTGCTAAATCGGGACTAAAAAAACAGCCTTTAATCCCACTGGAGCTGCAGAATCAGAGTAAAATACTGAATTTGCTGCTTTCACATTGCATGGTTGGTCATGTGATGATGTTGGTACCTGGTCTGCATGGCACAGCAGCAGCAGAAGACTGAGTGGACGGATTGATCTGCAGGAGGAAACACGAGAAGAGTATTTTTAAAAACGTGTCAAATACAACAGCTATTCAGAGCTGCATAAACCCAGCGATACATTTAACCTATGATGATTAATGTGAAGAATTATGAGCCTAAAGATGAAAATCAATCAAGTGCAAACACAAAAGCACACTCAAGGAAAATCATTTTGGGATTTTCTAAAAAACAAACTATAAAATATGGAACATTCTGATTTCATATGGATAAAAGGCTGAATGAAGCATCATCACAAATACATAAATAAAATAAATAAAATAAATAAAATAAATAAAATAAATAAAATAAATAAAATAAATAAATAAAGTTAATTTAAAAAATAAATAATTAAAATTATAATAGTTAATATGCTTTACAGCCTCAATAAAATAAAATAAATGATATTAACAATAATACTATTTAAAAATAAAATAAAATAAATAAATAATAATAGTTAATAATTCTTTACAGCATACACATTAAGAAGAATGGGACGCAACCAAACTTTGAAGCTCACTGTGCTCATCAGAATCGGAGCTACTACATTAACAGTGATAAAGATCAATGGCTCCGTTGCAACATCCATTTAAGTCTTTTATTTTACTCAGTTATCAATCAATCAATTTAACTTTATTTTTAAAAATGTAACAATTTGATACCAATTAATGTGAGACAGTAAAATAATTAGATTTAATTAAATATAATAATCTATGCATAATATTAAGCTATAACAGCAGTAATACAGCAGTAGTAAAAACAGTTTGAAACAGTGTGAAATAAAAAACGTATATACCATAAAATAAGTGATTAATAAAATACCAATAAAATAGTATACATTAAACAACTTAAATTCAATAAAATAAGTATTCATTAAATAACAATACAATAAAATAAGTGAATGTCTGTAAACTGTTGTCATTCAAAGGCTGTGTTTGCTGAATGGTTGGCTTTGTTTTTAGTTGAACTCTCTTTGTGGTTTTGAGTAGGAGGTCTATGTCAGGAAGTATAGTTTCCTTTTCTACAGAACTAACACACTCTTTTCTTGATCTGTATGTGTGTGTGTGTGTGTGTGTGTGTGTGTGTGTGTGTGTGTGTGTGTGTGTGTGTGTGCGTGCGTGGGTCATTTTCTCAGAGTTTGTGTTATATGTCTTCCTGTTTCACCTTAAATGAGTTAAACTGTGTCAAAGACAAAGGCATAGCAACAGGACCATGGGAGTCATGTGATTAACCGCCAAAATAAAAGCCCCCAGAGAACCATCTGTTGGCGTGCCATCGTCACCAGTCGATGCCACCAGGAGAGATGAACTCTTCTGGTGGTTTGTGGTGAACCAACTTCCCATTAACGCTCACTCTCTGACAGTTCTGAAGGCTAACCAGAAGATCCTGACTGAACGTTTAATATTTGGATCAATGAAGACAAACTTATGGAGCTTTTATTAACAATTTACAAGAGAATCACTCGAAATAAACTGGATTTTCATGCTTTTTGAACTTATATATTTTATTTTTGAACGTATATATTTAATGCAGTTAAGTACAATTTAACGATTTCCATTTTATACAATTTTATAGTTCTACTCCTCTACATCTCAGAAGGAAATATTGTACTTTATACTCCACTACATTAGTCTGAAAGCTTAGGTTTGATTATTTTTCACACAAAACATGCAGTTTATGATGCAGGATTGTTCTCATCAGCTCATTTCAGACTAGAATTTAGTCCTTGAGTCTAGTTTTCTTATGAAAAACTGCACTGTTTTAGGACCATTTCAACCTTTTTTCTGATGAAAATCAACATATTCCATTCTATTAACCATTTTCATCTCATTCTGTTTTATTTTGAGACACTCAATGGTTAAACATTTAGATTAAAAACTGGTTGAAATATCTCACTTTGCTGCAAAAAAAGGCACATTAAGGACCCAATTAAAGACAGATCTGAGTTTATATGATTAAGGCTTTTGCATAGTTGTAAATCGTTAAACCAGCTCCACCTCCAGCAGATACAGTAAATATGCTGCTTCAACATTAATGCATCGGTTTTGATACTTAAAGCACATAATACTTTAACCTATGCTTCTTCTACTCAAGTAAAGTATTTAAATACCTTTTCCACCACTGTTCATCTGGTCCTGTGATTTAGATATCATGTTTCTAACCATATACATTGTATTCTACAGTTTAGTGAACATTGATTCTCTAATAATTTAAGTCCTGGCTCCAGATGCATAAGGTCATATTAGTTTTCATTTTGACAAATTAGCACAAATAAGTGTGTCTTAAAGCTGCATTCTCTCTCCTGTCCACCAGGGGGCGACTCCTCTGGTTGTATAGAAGTCTATGAGAAAATGACTCTACTTCTCTCTTGATTTATTCCCTCAGTAAACATTGTAAACATGAGTTTATGGTCTCAATCTCTAGTTTCAAGTCTTCTTCAATACAGCATGATGTTCATTTAGTAAATGATGCTCCATTTAGAGTCAAACAGACCATAAAGCAGGGGATGCTTTAGGGCGGGGCTACACACTGATTGACAGGTCTCTACCACGACGTTGTCCGTGTTTTACCTCTTACAACTTTAACCCTTTCACAGTGTGTTTTCACTTCATTAAAGTCAATTGTAACATTTTGGATGCCTAAAAACTGTATCCGTTGTACTTAGCTCCGCCCTCCCGTGTCACCTCTGGTTGCAAAAAACCAAGATGGCGACGGCGAAAAGCTTCATATATACAGTCTATGTGTAAATCATGATTTTGTTACTTGGGAAAAGTTCTTGAACTTCTTTTTTTGTCTAATTTTGTCAAAGCTCTCAACTGTTTCTCAAACTTATTAAAAACTAGTAAAGTAAAAATAATTTATTGATCGAGTTTATTGACATCAATAGCGATGATCATTGATGGAAACGTGTTTTCTGACTCTACTGTCTCCTCCTCCAGCTGAACGCAGACTGCCTGGACGACCTCCCCCTGGACTACGACCCGTCTATCCGCCACTCCTCGGCCTTCCAAATATGGTAACTTCTTTTCATTGGTTGCGAAAAAAAACAACATGGCGACGGCCAAATCTCCGAACTTGATGCTTCAAAAACAAGTCAACAAACCAATAAGTGACGTCACGATGACTTCGTCCACTTCTTATATACAGTCTATGGCTTAAATACGACCTCATAGAGCTGCTGGTGTTGTGTTCAAAGACTTTCAAACAGATGCTTTCCGTTGTAATGATGAAAACACAAGAGACTCAAACGTGAATGAACTTTCTCTGACTTTCAAAAGCATCGTTAGACTTCATCTCTGTTTTGGGTACACACACAACCGAAACTTCACTTTAGCCGTTAAATGTTTCTACGTACTCGTCACATCAGAGGCGTTAGGTGCAGCTTTCAAGCTCTCTGCATGTTCCAACACTCAACAATAGGATCATATTAAAAGAGCAGAAAGAACCACAGTAAAGTCTGTGTTGTTAAAATGACGAGTCAAACCAAACCGTCTCTTTTAAATCTCTAGTTTTTCTACAATGCACTAAAGGAAATTTTGTGCAAGATGTTCAGAACGTCGCCGTTTCTGAAGATCTGTCAGCCTTTTCACCAACGCTGCCATAACTACTGTTTACTTCACGTTCTTGTTCATTTCTGTTTCAGTAGACTTTGGACGTTTGGTTCGTCTCAACGTGCACGTTTTAAGCACATTTTCTCTCTTGATCGTTGGGAGTTTATTCTTACTTTTCACACCATGACAGAGTGGAAATATCACGTTTATTCTCAAACTCTTTATTCACACTTTGTGCTCAAAACGTCGCCTCGCTTATGTATATTTGTTCACTTCACTCTTTAGTTTTTGGCATGCTACATCCTGCAGCTGTTTCAAAGTTATATTTCTTCTCAGTTAAATGTCTGTGTTTGTTAAAGCCTCTACAATTATTACGAGTTTAATCTGCAGAAACTGTAAAGGTGCTTACTTGATTGAATCATGATGGACTTGTGTTTACGTCTCTTCTTCTTCTTCTTCTTCTTCTTCTTCTTCTTCTTCTTCTTCTTCTTCTTCTTCTTCAGCTCCTCTTCATGTTCTTCTTTTCTGTCCTTCAGCTCAAATCTTTAAGGTCAGCGTTGATATCTCCCCGATCAGTTTCATGTGATGCCGCTCAGGTGGGAAACTTTGCAAAAGCTGAGCGTCAAAGACACAGAAAGAGAGAGAGAGAGAGAGAGAGAAAGAGAAAGAAAGAGAGAGAGAGAGAGAGAGGGAGGCAGGTGGGTGGAGGAAGTAGAGAAGTTGAAGTAGAGACAGAAGATAGTGAGGAGAAACGAGATATCAATCTGTCTTTGTCTGTCTCAACCACACCGATAAAGTTCAATTTAAAAACTAATCTTTTATACGTGAAGTGTTTACAGACAGAAAGAGAGATAAAGAGAGAGAGAGAGATAAAGAGATAAAGAGAAAGACAGGAAGTGAAAGAATGACGTGAATGAAACCACAAAGCATCCTTCACTCTGAGTAACTCCACCAACACACACACACACACACACACACACACACACACACACACACACACACACACACACACACACACACACACACACACACACACACACACACAGTAAAAGTCATGATGCAAACATTACCTGGTAGTAATGTTATTAAAGTCACAGCACATCGGATTCATTGAGAAGCTTTTAGATTATTTAGATTAAATGATTTATGTTGCCAACTATTTCAATCAGATGAAAACAAAACACAGAGAGGAACACTGAGAAATGAAACATCTCAGTGTTATCTTTATATACGCTGCTGTTTAGTAGCCGATTAAGAAACCTCAGAAGTCTGATTGTCCATGAACGCATCAAGAGGCAACAAATCAAAACAATCCCCACTTCTATCACAAATGTGACTTCACCACTATAAAGACAAATACTGCTGCTTCTCATGATAATAATAATAATAATAATAATAATAATACTGATGGTGCCATAAAAGTGGACTCTGATGAACTGTGTACATACAGGAAGTTTCATGTCTCTGCAATCTGATTTTCAAAGTAAAAGAACTGAAGTTTTGTTGATTTACCATTTTTTAAAAAGGAAAGCAATTTTTTCATATATGAAGCATATTTAGCTTCAATCCTGAGCCGTGTTCAGCTGTTTCACAGAGCTCAGCTGTTTATGATTAAACTTAACTGATTTACATAAAAGCTTTCAGTTTCACACACACACACACACACACACACACACACACACACACACACACACACACACACACACACACACACACACACACACACAGAGTTCAGGGTTTTTCCAGCTCTCAACATACAGATGATCCAGCTCCTGCCAGCTCCTCTAATCCACAGTTTAGCATAGAAGTACAGCACACACACACACACACACACACACACACACACACACACACACACACACACACACACACACACACACACACACACTTGTACTTCTGACATTGTGAGTACCGACGTCTAGACAAGATCTTGCCCTTTCTAACTGCAAACTTTAGGTTCCTGCTTTTCAATGAAACTTTCTTCACTTCCCCCAAAGACGTCATTTGGAAACAATGTCCTCACTCTTCACTTTCCAAGTTTCATGAATGTCCAAAATGTTTTCACTGTCAAACTGTCCAAAGTTACAAAAGAAAGGTCCGACAAATGTTACCTCACTTTACAAAAACATCCATCCTTTGATTTCAAAGTGTCAAAAAACATTTCTTTAACTATTTGTCACTTTCTTAAAATGTCACCTTCAGTTTATTTCTAACTGTTTCCCCCAAAAAACATGCTCAGCATTCTGAAGATGTCCTCACTTTCTACAAATGTCCTCATTTCAAAACCTGTTGATATTTATAGAAAAACATTTTGGGAAAATTAGGCGTTTTCCTAAAAATGAGGAGTTAGGTGTTTCTAAAAATAGCAGCAATTTTGTAATTAGTCCTCACTTTCAAAAATGTTAAAGCTGTCTTCACTTTGCAAAAAACATCCTACATTTTAAAAAACTTCCTCATTTTCCAAGTGTCCCAAACATGTCAAACATTTTTCCTCACTTTCTTAAATTGTCCTCGGAAGTTTCAATTAAAAAAAGTCTCTTCTTTGTCAAAAACATCCTCAGCTTCCAAGTGACCCACCGAACATGTCCTCACTGTTTAAAACAAACAAAAAACTTCCTCAATGACTAAAATAATGTCCCAAAAATCACTTTGCAAAAATGTCGTCTTTTGCAAATTTGACCTCACTTTGAAAAGAATGTCCTCAATTTCCAAAAACACAATCTTTCTTTTGGACTCTTCTCAGTTCTGGACACTTTAAATGTTTAAACGTCTCCATCTCCCAAAAACATGTTTTTGTCCAAATGTTCCATAAAGTCTTTATTAAAAATAAATAAACTGTCTTCACTCTTCAAACGCTGGAATATTTTACATTTCTGCTTTCTGACTGATGACCTCATTGACCTCTTCCTCTCTGACGCACGCACACACACACACACACACGCCTCTACCGCAGTGTGCGTGCGTCTTTGTGCGTGTGTGTGTGTTTGTGCGTGTTTATGTGTTTGTGTGTGTTTGTGCATGTTTGTGTGTTTGTGCGTGTTTATGTGTGTGTGTGTGTGTTTGTGCATGTTTGTGTGTTTGTGCGTGTTTATGTGTGTGTGTGTGTTTATGTGTGTGTTTATGTGTGTGTGTGTGTGTGTGTGTTTATGTGTGTGTGTGTTTATGCGTGTGTGTGTTTATGCGTGTGTGTGTGTGTGTTTATGTGTGTGTGTGTTTATGCGTGTGTGTGTGTGTGTTTATGTGTGTGTGTTTATGTGTGTGTGTTTATGTGTGTGTGTTTGTGTGTGTGTGTTTGTGTGTGTGTGTTTATGTGTGTGTGTGTTTATGCGTGTGTGTTTGTGTGTGTGTGTTTATGCGTGTGTGTGTGTCTCGTGTTTATGTGTGTGTGTTGTCTCTGTGTCTGTGTGTGTGTTTATGCGTGTTTGTGTGTGTTTATGTGTGTGTTTTTGTGTGTGTGTGTGTGAAGGTCGGCTGAGTGTCCGCCCCTCTCTCTCTCTCTCTCTATGTCTATGTGTCTCTATGTCTCTTTCTGTGTCTCTCTCTCTCTCTGTTCTCTCTCTCTCTCTCTCTCTCTCTCTCTCTCTCTCTCTCTGTCTTATGTCTCTCTGTTCTCTCTCTCTCTGTGTCTCTCTATGTCTCTCTCTCTCTCTATGTCTCTCTCTGTGTCTGTCTCTCTTGTCTCTCTCTCTCTCTCTGTCTCTCTCTCTATGTCTCTCTCTCTCTCTCTCTCTCTCTATGTCTCTCTCTCTATGTCTCTCTCTCTCTCTCTCTCTCTATGTCTCTCTCTGTCTCTCTCTCTCTCACTCTCTCACTCTCTCTCTCTCTTCATTTCCTGAATCCTCTGCTTCACACCGACATGGGAAACAAACGCACACCGACGACCTAACCTGTGACATGACGAGACAAGGTAAGAAAAACACACCTGCGTCTGTTGACGTCACTTCATTAAACTCTATTAAAGTTATTATATTATAGTAATATAATAACTTAACTTCTGCTGCTCAACCTGCGCGTGGAATGAACAGAGCAGCTCAAGTCCTTCAGCTCTGTTATAATAAACGACTTCAAGCATGAAAACATGACCTGAAATACAAAGTATGAGTATGAAAGTAATATTAATACACTCATGTGTCTTATAGTGAGAAATAAACACCATAAAGTACATTAAAGTGTCTTAAAGCACAATATGAGGCCGTCATAAAGTATTATATGAATCCTGATGCTTATGTTTGGTTCCATACATATCATTTTAATCATTTTAATCATTTAAATCACCTTGAATGAGCCTAAAGCACCTGTGAGCAGGTGTCCACAGTCCACGCAGCTCCAGCGTGCGTTTCGCTTCCTTCTGCTGCATTCAAGTGCTGTCGGAAAACCCAAAGAACACGTTAAACAACCAGTGAAGTACTCAGATATTTCACTTTGGTAAAAGTATCAATGCTTAGAGTTATTATATACTGTATTCTAAATATCAGTGAAGTAATTAGCATCAAGATATATTTAAGTATTATAAGTGAAAGTGTTCATTACGCAGATGCTCATGTTTTGCATATATATTTTATTAATGTATATGATTATGAGTGCATTAATGTTATGCAATGTAACTAAAAGCTGTATAAATGTAGTGAGTAAAAAGTATAAAGTAGCACAAAATGGAAATATGTGAAATACCTAAAAATTTACAAAGTATATAGATGGTGAGTTCATAGTATTTACAAACATGCAAACACTGTATCTTTAACTGCATCATAAAAACATCCATAACTCAGATTTAATCTTTGTTTCCTCGTGTTAAGTTATCCATAAACATCTGTTGAGATATTTATATTCTTGTTTACTTGTTCTTTGATCAGATATTTCCGTTTCCAGCTCAGGAAGCTTTGGGCTATTTTTATTTTTGCAATCTTCTTTATTTAACACGGTGCATTGGGCTGTGTTTTAGTTTTGTTTAATGAAAAACACGAGTTAAACTCTACTTACATTACATTACATTACAGTCATTTAGCAGACGCTTTTCTCCAAAGCGACTTACAGTCAGTAGTATGTTACATATCATTCACCCATTCACACACTGATGACAGGCTACCATCAAGGTGCCACCATCAGACTCTAACTAACATTCATCATCCAGTCCACACCGATGGCCTTCAGGAGCAACTTGGGGTTAAGTGTCTTGCCCAAGGACACATCGACTGCCGAAGCCGGGTATCGAACCACCGACCCTCTGATTGGAGAACTACCTTGCTCTCCACTACGCCACAGCCGCTTCATCTCAGAGGTAAATATTGTACTTTATACTGTACTACATGTCAGAGGTAAATATTGCAGTCAAAAGTTTGGACACACCTTCTCATTCAACTACTTTGAAGAATCTAAAATATAAAACATATTCTGGTTTGTTGAGCATTTGTTTGTTTACCACATAATTCCATATGTGTTCCTTCATAGTTTGGATGTCTTCAATATTAATCTACAATGTAGAAAAAAATAAAAAATAAAGAAAAACCATTGAATGAAAAGGTGTGTCCAAACGTTTGACTGGTACTGTACATCTCTGAGGTAAATATTGTACTTTTTACTGTACTACATGTCAAAATGTGTGTAAAATAACATCTTTGTTTCTCTCCTCAGCTCAGCTCCGGCCCGCCTCCTTCTGACAACATCCACCAATGGGCTGAGGGCGTGGGCGGGGCCAGGATGAGTGCACAGCTGCTATTGGAGGAGATGCTCATCAAGCGCTCGCAGCAGAAGAAGAGGACGTCGCCGCTGAACTACAAGGAGAGGCTGTTTGTCCTCACCCAGAGCCAGCTGACCTACTACGACGGAAGGAGAGAGGTCGATTATATTATATTTTATTATTAAAGATAAATTCACATACATTACATTACATTACATTACAGTCATTTAGCAGACGCTTTTATCCAAAGCGACTTACACACATACAGGTGTGATTTATACTTGCTTCACATGTCTCATGTATTATCTCTATAAGATCAATGCGACCTTCATATCTGCCAGTTAAATATGCAGCTACAACCACTGGCCAATTAGCTTAGCTTAGCATTAAGACTGGAAACTGCTAGCCTGTTTCTGTCTGGAAGTCACTGCTCCCAGCCAAGAACTACTCTTCTTTATTAAAAGTTTTTTTTCTGAATATACAAACAAAATATAACGTGTTAATAAGTGAAGGTGGATGTTGTTATTGTGGACAGAGCCATGCTAGCTGTTTGTCCTTGTTTTTATTCTATAAACTAAGCTAAGCTAACTGGCTGTGGCTTCATATTTACGGTATAAATTCGTATTTCCCGATACGCAACTAACTTTTTCCTTTCAGTTAAATTTGTCAAAGATTGAGACCATAAACTCATGTTTACAATGTTTACTGAGGGAATAAATCAAGACCATAGACTTCTATACAACCAGAGGAGTCGCCCCCTGATGGACATTAGAGAGAATGCAGCTTTAACAATTCAATTCAGTTTATTTTGTATAGCCCAGAATCACAAATTACAAATTTGCCTCAGAGGGCTTTACAATCTGTACACATGCGACATCCTCTGACATCCTCTGTCCTTACACCCTCACATCCTCTGTCCTTAGACCCTCACATCCTCTGTCCTAGACCCTCACATCCTCTGTCCTTCCCTCACATCGGCACAGGAAAAACTCCCCTAAAAACCCCTTTAACAGGGAGAAAAAAGGAAGAAACCTCTGGGAGAACGACAGAGGAGGGATCCTTCTCCCAGGATGGACAGAATGCAATAGATGTCATGTGTACAGAATGAACAGCATAACAGTTACAACACATTCAATGTATATGACATAAATGATTCATATAATAAGACTACTTATAATAACAGCAGCAATTATTACAGTAGAATTATAGTTATGAAAATAGGGATAGTAATGTGATTAATAATAATAATGGAAGTAGCAGTGGGTGTCAGTCGGCTCACAGCAGGAGGCACGACTACGGTCCAGGTACCACAACGATTCATGGAAACCTGCAGAGCGAGAAAGCAAAAGGGCTTCAGGGTGGAAGTAAAGCTAAAATGCTTAATGGTACAGGTAATAGTAATAGTAATGTGACTAGTAATAATAATGGTGGTAGCAGTCGGTGTCAGCAGGGCCGTAGCAGGATGCACGACCACGGTCCAGGTACAGCCACGATTTATAGAAGCCTGCGAAGCGAGAAAGCACAAAGACTCCAGGGTACAAGCAAGTCAATAAGCGTAATAGTACAGGCAATAATAATAGTAATGTGACTAATAATGATAGTGGTAGTAGTAGTGGGTGTCAGCAGGGCCTCAGTAGGTGGCACGATGACAGTCCAAATATAACCCCGATTCCTGGGAACCTGCGAGGCGAGAAAGCACAAGAACTCCGGGGAAGAAGCAAAATCAGTAATGTGCATAAATAGGAGATTAATACATAAAGATGGAGGGAGAGAAGAGGAGAGAGGAGCTCAGCGTATCCTAGGTAGTCCCCCGGCTGTCTAGGCATATAGCAGCATATCTAGGGGCTGGACCAAGGCGGGCTTTCATTGTTTACATATACAAACTGAGATCGGTCTGATAAATACGACTTAAACCAGCTAAGTGCGGTTCCTTTAATGCCTATTAGATGCTCCAATCTCTGTAACAGGATTTGGTGATCAATGGTATCAAATGCAGCACTAAGGTCTAGCAATACAAGTACAGAGACAAGTCCTTTGTCTGAAGCTATTAGAAGGTCATTGGTCATTTTCACCAGTGCCGTCTCTGTGCTATGATTCACTCTAAATCCTGACTGAAAATCCTCAAATAAACTATTGTTATGCATAAAACCACACAGCTGATTTGCTACTGCTTTCTCAAGGATCTCAGAGAGGAACAGAAGGTTAGATATAGGTCTATAGTTAGCCAACCCCTCTGGATCAAGAGTAGGTTTCTTAAGAAGAGGTTTAATTACAGCTAGTTTGAAGGCCTGTGGTACATGGCCCGTCAGTAAAGACAGATTGATAATTTCTAATAAGGAGTTGCTAATTAAAGGTAAAACTTCCTAAGCAGCCTAGTCGGAATCGGGTCTAAGAGACAGGTGGAAGGTTTAGACTTAGAAATAGTTAAAGTCAATTGTTGAAGCTCGATGGGAGAAAAGCCATCTAAATATATTTCAGGTTCTACAGCTGTGGATCGATCGGTACTGGTTGAGGGCAGTAGATTATACATTTTTCTCTAATAGTTAGAATCTTATCATTAAAGAAGTTCATGAAGTCACTACTACTGAGGTTTATAGGAATACACGGCTCAACAGAGCTGTGACTCTCTGTCAGCCTGGCTACAGTGCTGAAGAGAACCCTAGGGTTGTTCTTATTTAAATCTATTAATGCTGAATAATAGGCTGCTCTAGCATTACGGAGGGCCTTCTTATATATTTTAAGACTGTCTCGCCAGACTAACCGCGCTTCATCCACATTGGTGGAACGCCATATCCCTTCAAATTTTTCGCGATATATAGATAGTCAATGCTAACACATGAAGCATTGACTTCATTTTCTTTTGGTTTTAGTTTCAGTTATTTTTACCAAAAACTTTAAACAAAGTGAAGTCAATTACTGCTTCACCTGCAGAACAGAACAGAACAGAATTAAACGTGATACAACAACACAAGAGAAAGTGAAATGTATCAGTGTGTAGTTTACATCTTATATATACAGAAATAGTAACAAAATGCTGTTTTTCCGTCAACAGAAGAAGTTCAGGAGAGGCTCGATCGAGCTGAGCCGCATCAGATGTGCCGAGATCGTCAAGAACGGAGGAGGAATCATCCCCTGCCAGAATAAATACCCGTTTCAGGTACAAACACACACAGATAAGTTATATCTAACCTGCTCTGTGTGTTACTTTAAAGGATAATTCTTTTTTTGTAGTTTTTCTCTCAGTAATAATCAGTGAACAACTTCAAGTTAAGACAAACTTATTTAGAATATAAAGCAAAGATTAACAGTATTATTACGCAACTACTTCCTGCTTCAAATTTGACCTACTTTTCAGGTGTGCTCAGCTCAAGTTTCACCTCTGAATGAAGTGAAAACAACCTCCTCCGTTCCACTTTTAATATCATTATTACTATGTGTTAGACTTCTATTACATTTTTCTACAGTAGCCCAGAAGGGACAAACCAAACAATCAATCAATCTAGAAAGAGCCTTTCACATTTTTACGTTACCTGAAGGCCACCATAGTTAGTACACACTGTCCATTTAAAGGATAATCATGCTCTTCATTTTTAAACTACAGTTCCCATGATGCTTTTGTGAATTGACACCATTTAAACCATGTTGAATTAGCCCTCAGCAGCTCTTTTTTGCAGTGTACTCATGTGTGTTCAGATAACTATCAGTGGATTACTTTGATACTGAAGAAAACTTTCTGACTTTTCTGACGCGTCTTTTTATAAGGTTTTCTAAGCAAATTTACAGAAATACATTCCTGATAATAATGTAACCTCAGAAGGTGTAAATCTTTTTTGCCCCTTTCTTAAAGAGACATTCTTGGTCACCAGGAGCTTTCAGCCACAGCTCATGGCCTTCATCTCAATTTGGCTGAAAGCTCTGGAGTGGACATTGTGGGATTTTAGGTCTGATTAAAGAATGAACCTTCAAGCTCAATAAAGACAGACATTGAGAAAAAATTATAATAAATCAACCCCTCCTGTAGGCAGGTAGAAAATTATGGGAAATGTAGTCTTAAACTGTTATATGTCACCAATTTTCTTGCATTTTTATAGTATTTTTCAACCATTTTTGTTTGTGTCCAGGTAGTGTACGACACCAACACCCTCTACGTGTTCGCTCCGAGCCACGACAGCCGAAGCCTCTGGGTCCAGAGCCTCAAAGAGGGTCAGTCTCTATTTCATTCTACTCTATTGTACTGAGGCAGAACAGCAGAGGAGCGTATACAGGTGTGAACGTAGAGGACTTCTCACAGTTTGAAATTTGAGCTGCTGCAGAGCTGTTTTCACACTTTTAAACCACACGTCTGAAACTGGTTTTCACACGAGGGACAAAGTTTCCAGCAGCCCACCACTGTTTCCACCACCGAATGTTTGTGTGCACGACTTTTACTGGAGACGTGGTGGTCAGACAAGTGAAAACCAGGTCAGGTTGCTCCTTTAAATTCCAATCAGCTTTAGGACATTTAGTTTTAATGTTACTTACAACAGCAAGAATGGAGCCTTCTAGATCATTTATTAAATCAAGTCTGGACACCATTGGTTAGATAATGTTCTGTGTCTGAAATTGTCTTCAACAATCCCACTCATTAACTTAACTTGTATCATGACGTAACACGTTGGTTTGTGGATGTTTTGAAGCCTTTATTTTGCCATTTTGGCCGTCGCCATCTCGTTTTTTTTGCCGCCAATGAACAGGAAGTGACCAAATTAGGACTGAGGAGGAGTGACCTAGAGATGCCGTATACGTCTCTGGTGTCGACCTGTCAATCAGTGTGTAGCCCCGCCCTAAAGCATCCCCTGCTTTATGGTCTGTTTGACTCTAAATGGAGCATCATTTACTAAATGAACATCATGCTGTATTGAAGAAGACTTGAAACTAGAGATTGAGACCATAAACTCATGTTTACAATGTTTACTGAGGGAATAAATCAAGAGAGAAGTAGAGTCATTTTCTCATAGACTTCTATACAACCAGAGGAGTCGCCCCCTGATGGACAGGAGAGAGAATGCAGCTTTAAGACATGAAGCTTTGACTTCACTGTTCAGATTTGGAGGTTGCTACTTGCTCCACACATTTTACTGGTTGGTACCAGCTCATATTTAGTTTTAAAGTTAGAAAAGATGACTGGATTTTGATATAAAATAAATAAATAATATGATTGTTTTTTAAAATATTTTTGCATAAATTATTAAATAAGTGCACAATATGAACGCGGTAATCTAAAAGGGTTGAAAAGGCATTTTTCATCTCCTTGTCTTAAAAGACTTTGGGGGAAATTGAACACTCTTTACATTTAAGCATTTAAGTAAGTAATACAGCTTTTTGTTCACATGAGCCACACAAGTGAAGCTTCTTTCAAATGTGAAAGAACTCATTGAAAAGATTTTTCCATAAAACCCATGACGTTAATCACAGAAACCTTCTTTCTGTAGAGATCAAAGACAACGCTGTGGTGTCGGCCAAGTTTCACCCTCAGTTCTGGCAGGAAGGGGCGTGGCTCTGCTGCCGCCAGGAGGAGAAACAGGCTCCGGGCTGCGAGGAGTACAACCTGTTTGGAGACAGTAAGCTGTTGTTCAGTTCAAAGTTATTCTAACAAAAGGCATCACTACTAGTATTCAGAATGATTTACTTCATAAAAAAACTGTGTAATAATACGGCATTATACTGTAAAAATACCACCAAATGCACATTTTTTATATTTATTTCTATATCAACTCTTTTTAGCCTTATTTAGCTCATAGTTATGGTTCTCCAGCTCCACATAGACACTATGGATTTAGGACACTTTAGGTACTTTAATACTTATTTTAAAGTACTTTGAGTACTTGTTCTGCAGTGAAATTGCATTCCGTGCCTCTAAATTAATGTCTAAAGAGTATTTTAGGTGTCCTGTTTTTGCTAGTTTATATATACTTTCTAAAAGTTAAAGCTATAGCATCTAAATAAACTCATCTAATGCTTTGCATGTAAACTATTTATAGTACAGTAGTATTATCAGCAATCAGATAAATGGGTTTCACAGTAAAGTACATCAAACCTGTAGGGCATGAAGTACAGTGCAGTACTTGTAAAGTTATATAAAGTGTCTTAGTAAATGTACTAAAAATAAAATGCACTAAAAATAAAATGCACTAAAAATACACGTGTCGGTCTTTTAATATGCATTTTTTTGCAGTAAGAGGTCAGAAGTCGCAGTGATCAAACGGCAGAGAAGGTGGTTTAAAAAAAGAAACTGTTGAAACTGTTCTGCTTGGTTTACCGTTTCTGTTCCTCTTTTTCTAGTTTCCAGAAAACCTTTACCACCGATTCCTGGTGAGAGGCGAAAAAACCAGAAGGTAACTGCTAACCACTCACACACACCCACACACTATTAACATATCGATATTTATCTATTTATTAATTTTTTGTATTTTTTTAATATTTTTATAATTTATATTATAATTATTATAATTTGTATTATTCTAATTATAATTGTTATTTTTATAATTTTTATAATTTTTATAATTTTTTATAATTTTCATAATTTTTAATTTTTTTTTTTTTTTTTAATTATAGTAATTATAATTTTTATATTTATAATTATTATAATTATTATAAATATAAAAAATATTATTATTATTATTATTATCCATTTTTATCATTATTATTGTGATAATTTTTTTCTTAGTCATGGATGTATTTATCTATGCAGGGCCAAAATTCCAAGAAAATCTATTTTTTTAATTTTCACATATGTGACTGTTAATTTAATTTATTTATGTTTTGTTTAAAAAAATAAGAAATAAAGAGAAAGAGAAAGAGAAAAAAAAAAACCATATCGATCACAACCCACGAACATGTTGTCGTTTTTCCTCCCCCGGCAGCGGCGGCCCCCTCCTCCTGTCCCTTCGGAGGGTAACCATGACGAGGATGGTGACTATGACGACAATGAATGCGAGGAAGAGGAGGAGGAGGAGGAGGTGGTGGTGGCGCTGTACGACTTCCCCGGCGCCGAGCCGCACGACCTGAGTTTGGTCAAAGGAGGCGAGTACGTCATCCTGGACAAGTGTGACGTCAACTGGTACAAGGCCAGAAACAAGTTCGGGTGAGTTCTGAATATTCTGTCACATTTAAACGGGCAACATGTCATTTACTGCCACTAACGGTCTAATATCAAAACGTTAAGATCATGGGAGTCGTTAGAGTTCCTTCAGTGTTAAAGCCTTCAGGAGGTTTTTACCAGGTGGAGTGAAGCATTCTCTCTCCTGTCCACCAGGGGGCGACTCCTCTGGTTGTATAGAAGTCTATGAGAAAATGACTCTACTTCTCTCTTGATTTATTCCCTCAGTAAACATTGTAAACATGAGTTTATGGTCTCAATCTCTAGTTTCAAGTCTTCTTCAATACAGCATGATGTTCATTTAGTAAATGATGCTCCATTTAGAGTCAAACAGACCATAAAGCAGGGGATGCTTTAGGGCGGGGCTACACACTGATTGACAGGTCGACACCAGAGACGTATACGGCGTACAAAACTCATAATTTTTAGTTGTTTTTTGATTTTTTTAAAGCAGAAAAGTTATATATCAACTTTGTCTGAAATATTTAAACAACATTGGCGGGACGGTTATATTTCCTTGTGTTTGTGTTTCACAGCGAGGAAGGCTACATCCCAAGTAACTATGTAACGGAGAAGAGGTCTGGAAACCTGGTGCAGTTTGTGTGAGTTTGTTAATCATTCGTTAATATAACATGTCATGTCAAACTACCAATAAGTTACAAACACTTGCATTATGTTATTTTTCATGTATTTTGTTCACAAAACTGTTTTCACTTTGGATCCAGCCGGTTTATCACTTTTCACAGCGAGATCTTTATCTTGTAAAGCTCATACCAGACTGGTAAAAAGTCTAGTGACAATAAAACAATCTTCATGAAGATGTGATCGTTATTGGGATGTTTGTTTGTTGTTTGTTGTAGTTGGTTCAGTAAACAAGTCAACAGGAACAAGGCAGAGGAGCTGCTGAGGAAAGAGGTGAGCGTACTCTCTTTGTTTCCTCCCTCCATGTATAATTACTTTTTTTACACTTTGTCTTTACGTTTTTTGTTGTTTTTCCCTTTCTCTCTACTTGTCACTGGAAACACATGTTTTATTAGTTTTTACGTCTTTTTATGATGCAAAACCATCCAAATTTACAGAAAAGCTTTCAGTTCTCTGAAGGCCTAGAGATTAAATGTTTGAGTTGAGGACATTTGTTGCGTCCATCTCCCCACTCTTTTGCATTTAACACTCCAATAAAGATTGAAATACTCACAACAAGCTGAGAAGGACATGCATATTTATGTTGAAATCACAAAATATTAAATGTGATTTCTTAATATCCAAGAAACTACTCTGTGATCTGGAAAAAATAAATCCACGTCTGTTTTGTCACGTGACAAACTAAAGGTACATTTTGTCAGTCTGTGTTTGTCTCTCTGTCGCCCCCTGCAGGACAAAGAAGGAGCATTCATCGTCAGAGACTCCAGCACTCCGGGAACCTACACCGTGTCCCTCTACGCCAAGTCTGCTGCAGGGTGAGTAAAGTATATTTAAGTTTGAAATAAATAAGCTAAAACATGCAGAGGGGTATTTTACGATGCTCTCCTGAAATTAGCATTTGTTCGACATAATTCAACTGTGATATTTTATGAATCTGTACACTATTGTGGAGATAATTAAAATGAAATGGGTGCATCCTGAGCTCCTGGATGTGAGTCTCATTGATGTTATATTATTGTTGTGTGTTTGCAGGGAGGGAGGTGCAGCTATAAAACATTACCACATCAAGGAGACTCAAGGCTCACCTCAGCAGTTTTACCTGGCTGAAAAACACCTGTTCAGCTCCATCCCCGACCTCATCGAGTACCACAAACACAACGCAGCAGGTAAACAGCTCGTCACCCGTCTATCACCATGCTAGCAGATCTGTGAGGCTGTACCAAGCAGCGACCTCCAGTTCTGAAAAGTTGACTGAAGAAACTGAAGTGTCTTAAAGCTGCATTCTCTCTCCTGTCCATCAGGGGGCGACTCCTCTGGTTGTATAGAAGTCTATGAGAAAATGACTCTACTTCTCTCTTGATTTATTCCCTCAGTAAACATTGTAAACATGAGTTTATGGTCTCAATCTCTAGTTTCAAGTCTTCTTCAATACAGCATGATGTTCATTTAGTAAATGATGCTCCATTTAGAGTCAAACAGACCATAAAGCAGGGGATGCTTTAGGCCCAAAACCAAGATGGCGACGGCCAAAAGAGGGCCAAAAACAAATGTGGCGATGACCAAAAATCAAGATGGCTACGTCCGAAAATAAGGATGCCGATGGCCAAAAACCAAATTATGATGGTCAAAAACAAGATGGCAATGGCCAAAAACCAAAATGGCGACCGACAAAAACCAAGAAGATGGCTCCGGCTGCAAATCAAGATGGCGATGGCCAAAAGCCTAGATATCGCTGGCCCGAAAACAAGATGGTGAATGACAAAATCCAATTGGTTTTGTTTTGCCTCGGCCATATACTTAATTATGTTAATAAACAAGCGGCTACAATAAATAAGCAAAATGTACTTTTTAAAATCACCAACAAATATTTATTCTTCACACTGGCGCCCGCCATCCTGGCTTTGAAATTTGCTTTCATACATGAATTCTCAATATAATTTGTTCATATTTCAGGTCTTGTTGTCAGGTTGAGGTATCCAGTAGGGAAACAGGACAAGTCAGCTCCGTCCACCGCCGGCTTCAGCTACGGTGAGTCCTAACAGACCACTGGCTCAGTTTTTAAACATTTATTCATCCATTAACTCACCTCTTTATCTTTACTTCCTCGTTTCTCTTTCTCTCTCATTCCCTCCCTGCAGAGAAGTGGGAGATCAACCCCACTGAGCTGACCTTCATGAAGGAGCTGGGCAGCGGTCAGTTCGGTGTGGTGAGGCTCGGCAAGTGGAGGGCTCAGCACAGAGTCGCCATCAAGGCCATCCGAGAGGGAGCCATGTACGAGGAGGACTTCATCGAGGAGGCTAAAGTCATGATGTAAGGTCAAAGTCTTGGTCTTGTCTTGGTCTCGGTGAAGGTGTAGACGTGTGAGTGGTTGACCCCACCTTCAGCGCGAATAGTGCCTTGACAGGTGATGGTTGTGGCCTCACTAATCGACCATTGATGCCGCGATGCCGGTCTGGTCTTTGCTTCAGTTTGTAACAACTAGTTTAAATAGTTGTTCATGAGGTTCAGAAGTATAAAGATTAAACAAGTGGTAACATACTTACCATTAAATACTCAGTGGATGTCTTCCAGTGTTGAATCTGTGGCAAAACTTGAGATCGAAAAATGTAGTTTCGACAGGTTCACCATTTTTTGAACAGGTGAAATAAAACAAAAGCAAAGACGACAGAAAATAGACTTTGGGTTAAACAATAAGCTTCAGGTTTCGGTCAATCAAACTCTTAATGAAGTCGGGAGAGAAGAGAAAACATCTTTTCCATCTAGAAAAGCTTTCAGTGGCATTCTTTGCTTATCTTTCAATGAAGAAACTGTCGCCTCTACGCGTCGTCTAACACACACTTAAGCCCCGCCCCTAGCTGCCAGTAGCTCTGCCAGACCCTGATTGGTCCGTGCTGTTGCTAACCAGACACAAACACATTGTGTTTAAACAACTTGAAGAACATTTCAGAGTAAGAATTCTTCTTCTTGTCCATTGCATCCATGTCCACAATAATGAGTGTTTCCTACAGGAGACTGTCCCACCCTAAACTGGTGCAGCTGTACGGAGTTTGCAGCCAGCAGAAGCCCATCTACATCGTCACAGAGTTCATGGAGCACGGCTGCCTGCTGAACTTCCTCAGGCAGCGGCGGGGCAGCTTCAGTCTGGGGTCCTTGCTGAGTATCTGCCTGGACGTCAGCGAGGGCATGGAGCACCTGGAGGCCAACGGCTTCATCCACAGAGATCTGGTAACTGCAGGTTCCTCTGATACTCCAGTCTGGGTTCCAGCTGGAACGAGTCCTCGTTTGACATTTAATGTCCGTCCTAAAAGAAAACCTAAAAACTTGACCTAAATATCAATGATGAATTTGCACTTTTTCTTCTGTTTTGACAGAATGGTTTGCAACTTAACCCAATATTCTAGTCATTGTGTCTCCTTCATCAATGGTCAAAGAATTTATTGCAGTATAGAACACATAGAAAAGTGCAATCTCAGTAAGTTTGACTTTTAAAGAGTAAATTAATCCCAAATCACATTTTTTTCCCGCTGAAAAACAACATATATAAGTATTTAGTAGTGTTTTTTGATGGATTCAGGTTATAATCTAACCATTTGTTTTTCATATTGTGTGTATGTATATATGCATAGACACTAACCTCTAGTGGTTGAAACCCGGCTATTGCATCTAGTAGTTGATGAGATATTTCAGTCCGGACATTGCCATCACACGGCGAACAACAAACAGATACAAAGACTTTCTCTCTTCATCTCTGCAGGCTTCCAGAAACTGTCTGGTGAACGACTCTCTGGTGGTGAAGGTGTCTGACTTTGGAATGACCAGGTACGACTTTCATCCCAACACATTTACATGTTTAACCGTCGTCTTTTTATCCAGATTGACCCAAATTGAAGTGCAGACTTTGCATTGTGACCATTCCGGTCCCATTTAATGTGTGTTTTGTAGATACGTGTTGGACGACCAGTACACCAGCTCATCGGGTGCCAAGTTTCCAGTGAAGTGGTCTCCTCCTGAAGTCTTTAACTTCTGCAAATACAGCAGCAAGTCAGACATCTGGTCCTTCGGTACGCTCACTCTAACACCAATAAATCATCTCTATCAGCCTCTTTTTATATATTCTTTAACATTTATCAGCTACAAACACGTTGGTGTTCTAACAGTAACGTTTGTTTGTCTCCAGGTGTGTTGATGTGGGAGGTTTTCACCGAGGGTCGCATGCCGTTCGAACAGAATCAGAACCACGAGGTGGTTGCCATGGTGACCAAGGGTCATCGCCTGTACAGGCCCAAAATGGCCACGCCCGCCATCTATGACATCATGCAGCTCAGTTGGCACGAGGTGAGACCCGTGACAAACTTCTTCTCTGTTTTTAATTCCAAATAATAATAACTTTTATTTGTCAGATCAGAGTCCAGTTTTGATCTGTATTTTGTCTTTATATGGGATGGACATTGATTGAACAGGATGACAGTAATTTGACGCGTAAATAACCTAAAACTATTGATTATGGCAGCTTTTAAACAAATATCCATCACGTTATTAAAATCAGTGGCTTCGGTGAGAGTGCTTATAATTATGCATGTGTTAAAAGGGTTGATTCTTTCTTGGGATTTAGAACATTTTTCACCCACCTTTTTATTTTTTTGGCGATTTTTGCAATCTATGTGAGCTATTTGTTCTATTCACTCTGTTGTCTTTTGACTTCCAGTCATTAAAAAATAGATATTATAAATCAGTCATAGCAGCTAAAAACTCACAGTCTATACATTTTACAAAGTTCACAACAGACGTCATCATTTATGAGGAGGTCATTAAAATGAATTACGAAAAAATGCTGACCTTTTCTATCAACGATATCCTCACCGTCTGCACTCATTTCTTGTTGTTGTATCACATGTTAATGCTGCAACTGAACAATACACACTTGTTAGATGACTTCATGTTTCACTCATAGCACCCTCCATTATCAAGGTTTATGGGCCACGGAGGGAGCACGCTATTCTACCACGGGATACACACTATCAGCAGCAATAAGAAGATGAATTGATGCAAAAAGCACATAACGAATACGCAAAATTCAGTTGCTTGAGCAAATTACAAGCGCTATCCTTTTTATCACACAGCCTCAGTCTACACGAGACACATTACAACTTCAAACGAAGATGGAGCACTTGTAACATCCGGTGAACTTCTATGAGGTCATGTTCACACTTTAAATGACTACATCCTGTGTTCTCTCTGTTTCAGAGACCCGAGGATCGTCCCTCGTTCTCTCAGCTCTGCCTGATGATCTCTGACGCTCTGGAGGGTGACACCCCTCCCCCAAACTGATCAACTGACCAATCAGCTGCTCCCACCATCCCCCACACCATCTGTTGGCGGCCATGTAGGCCCCTAACAGCAGGTCCTGCCGTTCTTCCGGGTGCTATGGCAGTAATGTGTCGGATCTACAACATGGAGGATAAAGTGTAATGGTACCTGTCAGCGTTTGGAACTGACCAATCAGATGGAGCGGATGGGCCAATCACACCAGCTCTAGTCCAATCATCCACCAATCGCATTTGTTTATCAAATCAAGATGCCAGTGCTCCTAAAAGCTTGAAACTGAAGCTTCGCTCAACAACACAAACTGATGCTCATGTTGGACAGCGATGTAGGGAAATCAGATCAGTTATTTTCAATGAAATGATTTGTCTGCCTGTCTGTTGGATCTGCCTCTGATTCCTCCCAACCGGACGTCAAGTCCTCCGGACAGAAATCTGTGAACTTCTAAGAGAAAGGTCTCAGTTTATTTAAGGACTCGGCTGTGTGAATTGTTTCCTGTGACATTTAGGAAATGGCTTCTTTTTGTTGTTGTTTGATTCTACTGTATGACTGTATGTATTTAGCTGAACTGAAAATCGGACTAAATGTTATTCCCATCATATCTTGCACATTAATATTAAAAATACTGAACTGTCTTAGATTAGCGTGTGTGCTTTTCGCTCATTATGTAAAGTGTCTGAGTATCTTAAGTCAGTTTGAACTGAAGATCTGGATACATAAAGGTTGAATAAGATCATAAATCATAAAACTCACCGTTCAGATCATATCACAGATCAACGATCAGATCAGACCAAAATAATAAAGGCATCCAACATATCTTTAAGAGATCCGTGATCACGCTTCTTTGCCACCGATACCAATTGCCGATCGTTGATGCTCCATATTGACAGATAGATTTTTGTTTTTGTGATAGCAGCTGGTGTGCAAGGCTTCAGACTATTCTTTCAGCCACCATCCCAAAAATAATTTCAACCACTCTGAAATCAGCTGTCCGAATGTAAACCTTTAAAAACTCTTAATGTTGTCCTTTTACTTTGTTATATCTGGTGAACATAGTGAGTATTTGCATAAAAACACCTAAATTCGAATGATTAGGAAATAAAAGATTGTACATTGACGTGATAAACAATAAACGATGAGGATGAGGCACTCTGTCTTTACGTTAACCTGATTATGAACGACTGCATGTGTTGGGAGTTCATCATGTGGGGAAACAGAGAGAGAGTGCTACATGTAAAAAGAAAAGACGCCGCACCATTGTAGCTTGTGATTGTAGAATAGATGCTTCTTGATTTATAGTAATGATTCTTATTCAGTATTGTTAAGTAAATAAACAGTTATATTTTAAAGAACAGTTTGGGTGATTAGAATTATAATTTGGTGATTTCTGACCAAACACATAGAACTTAAAACACGAGTCTTTTTGAATATATTTTATTTAACTCAAGAGAAGGTTATGATTCAGGTGTCTCCTTTAGGACCCTATCAGACGGGCGGAAAATGTTCCCACCTTTCCCATAAAGCATCCAAATAAAACAATAACATGAGCGAGTACCTGAATGCAACAAATTCCATTCAAACAGATTTAAAGCGTTTGGAAATTGGGACATCTGCTGGCAAATCTTTCTTAATGCATCGGTGTAGAAAGGGTGAAATTTGAAATGAGCCGGCTGAAATCAACAATAAACAATATAATACAGATGAAAATGAAAACAGGAACGTCACATGAGTAAAAACATTCTGAAGCAGTTGTTTCGGGGAAAATACAGCAAACTGACAGATTTCACTTTTATATATATTTTATGGGACAAGCAGCAGAGTCTGGTGAGAGAAGCAGAGTGACCTCCAAATCAAAGTAAATGATGCGTTAAGGTGTAACCAAAAGACCTTACAGCATCATCAAATAAAAAGTTAAAGTGCAGTGGTGTCTGTTTTTTAAGCGTACAATTACAAATTCGCAATATTTTTGGGAAAATAACATAACATGTTAAAATGTTCATGAGCTTATTTTTTGTGAGGTTTGTGTGAATGTTTCTCAACGTAGAAGCCGTTTATTCATTTCCGGCTTGTAAATGAACATGGACAGCACAGGTACACAGATATATGTATATATTGCAACTTAGAAATAAGAAAGGAAAACTATATAATGATTTTTAACATTGTTTAAACATAAGTCATGAGAGTGCTCAGTGCGTGTAGAAAGATTATTAAGTAGGCATCATGTTTATGGAGGAAGAAAAAAATAATTACTCAATAAATAAATGATTAGTCACATTTTATAATTAATAATTAATTAATTAATAGAATGTGACATACATTTATATTTCTGTTTTAATTTCTTCTTTTTTTCATTTGCCTTTTTATGAACCTGTTTTGTTTAATTTCCTCTTTTATTTATTTTATATTTTCTTAAATAAATAAATAAATCAATTTAGCATTTTTTTGTTTTAAATGTATTTCTAAATTTAACTACAATTTTTTTAATCTACGCATTAATAAAAAACATTTTTTTTGTCAGGTTCTAGCCTCTATAGATGTTATAGTAGCTAAGAGAAGATACAGAAGAACCCAAACCCCAAACACAGAATTATAGAAAAAAGTTGTAGCTCTTCTTCTTCTTCTTCTTCTTCATTCCAGCGTGAGATGATCAGCTGTACTTTTCGGCTTCAGCTCAAGCTGCAGAACGACCAGAGGAGAGAATGCGTTAAGGAAAGTGAGCACATCACCTGCTTCTTTTTTCACTTCCTGCTTTTAAACTCAATGTGGCTGTATTGTTTTTGACAACCAGCTCATGTACTTTCCTGTAAAAACCACCAAATGTTCTAATGTGGTTCATTCTCCCTCTGAAAATAACACAGAATCAAACCTTCTGGTGACTAGTAGTTCTCTTGAATACCTATGACCTATGTTGAATACACTTCCTGTAAGTCGCTTTGGATAAAAGCGTCTGCTACATGACTGTAATGTAATGTAATGTAATGTAATGTAATGTAATGTAACAAGAGAGGCCATCTTCACACTTCAGTGAAACAGGATATGAAGCACCAACATGAACAACAAAGACTCAAAGGAACTCGGACTGGAAACTTTTTTAACTGCCTCTCTAATGAACAAACAACTAGTTCTGGTTTAAACACGAAGAAAGCCTCTTGGATCAGCTGGACAATGCATCATATCGAAGCTGAAAACACGGCTGCTTTTCTTTTTTAGAGATACGTGGTTTTCACAGGACAGCAACGTTACAAACATGATTATCTTTAGAATATGATGCATTGCTGTAGATTAAACTAGTTAAAAACATGCAACAGAAATCCAGCAGAAATATTAATCCTGAATATCTGATATAATAGTAAAACATTTTACTTTTCAATCAAGATTGCTACTTTTAATACACTTTTGATGATATAATATCTTACTTCAGTAAACGTTTGAATGCATGACTTTTACTTGAAGTGGAGTATTTTCACAGGGTCGTACTAGTACTTTTACTTGTGAGGGATAATATTCTCCAAGATTGTCACACAGATAAAAGTCTGTAAAGTCACCATCCATGATCCAGTGAGGTAACACAACGGCGATCGAGTAAACGGCCAAAAACACACCTGCAATTACTGCTTATCGCCACTGTTGCCGCCCAAAGAGAACGAAATAAAGATTTTTAATTGCGAACTTTAAGTATTAAGTATTTCTCCCACAAATACTTCTGGCTCTAATAAACACAAATACAAAGTCTGCCTAATATCCATCTCTCAAGAGAGCATTTCCTTACCTCTGACCTCTTGTGGAAGAGGCAGACAGAGAAGATGATGATGATTGTTATACTTTCAGAAGTGTCATCTTTCGGTACATGCATATACACACTATGAGTATGACAGTGTAGAGGACGAACAGCAGGATGGTACACAGCAGCCTGGGCAGAGGCATGATGGGAGGAGGATGGACGTCTTTAGGCTGAGGTCTCACTGTGAGGATAACAAATGAGTTTCAAACATGTCACATAATGACATCTGGTTTCATTCAAATCTTAAATCAAATTTTACTTTTTCCAATAAGGCCTTATGAACACTGATCTAAATGTAAAGGTGGAGGTCACTGTGGCTTCAGTGGAGTCAATTTCATGAGGTGCATCGGGGGCCCTTCCAGTGGAGAAAATGGGATTTCTCTGAGGTGCTTCCAGTGGAGAAAATGTTATAACGTTCCCTCTAGGATTCTCATTGTTGGGCTGTCATGTGGAGAAAATGGGATAACGTTCCCTCTAGGATTCTCTTCCAGTGGAGAAAATGGGATAACGTTCCCTCTAGGATTCTCTTCCAGTGGAGAAAACTTGATAACGTTCCCTCTAGGATTCTCTTCCAGTGGAGAAAACTTGATAAAGTTCCCTCTCGGGTACTTCCTGCTTGTTGGTGCCCCAATGTGTGAAGCTGCTGCCCTTGTTATATTATTATTAATATATTATATTATTTATCTCCCCTGCCCCTCGTACAGCCTGTTGTTCTTTATTGTTTGTGATGGAAACATTTTTAAAATGTTTATATTGATGAATGGAATCAAGTAAATCAAGCACAAAAATAAAAAACAATCGATTGACTTAAAGTGCAGGTGTGGAGCAGGACCGTAGACATGGTTTTAGAAATACTGAAGTCATGGGTCTAAATCCACCCTCACGTTTATATTTAATAAATTCAGTTAATTGTTTTCCTAATTTAATTTCCTAACATTTTGGTCTAAATGCTTTTTCAAAGCCTTATTCTCCCACGAATAGATATAAAGTATTCAGAAAACACTGAATTCTATATTTAAAAATAGTCAAGTTTAACTTTATGGAGACAAGAAACACTGGAAGCAGCCTTAGAAATCACCCGAATGTCTTAAACCTTAAACATCTTAAATATGTGAATACTGTAAAGAGAAGCAGGACATCATGTCACCTGCCAGCCAGCTCCGAGGTGACTTCCCCTTCGTTGGGTGTTGACACATGTAGATGCCTTCATCAGACATGGACACCTTGGTGAGGACCATCTTTCCTGCAGGCTCGGTGCCGATGAACTCGTCATTTCTGTAGAACGTAGCAGAGAAATTTGATGACTTCTCTTCGTTTGCTTCCTTGTAGGAACAGCCAAGTGTCACCTCGTCTCCCTCCGTCACAGGAAGCGCAGGGCTCTCCAGGATCACAAGACCCTCTGGTAAATAAAAGAATACATTTACATACTTGTATTAAAGTATTAAACTTTGCAAAGTCTGTTAAATTGCAGAATATCCATGCACATTTGGTATTACCTGCCACTGTGATGTTGACAGTGTTGCTGCACTCGCCCTGCTGATTCTCACACCAGTACACTCCGGTGTCTGATGGGTAGATGTCCTGAATGTTGCAGAAGGACTCACCTGGAATCCCCCAGCCATACCTGCATGTATCATCCGTTTTAAAGGAGGTGTTCCTTCTCACTTTCCAGCCGCTGGAGTTTGCCACACACTTCAGAGAGATCTCTTCATGCCAGAAGAACTGAGATCTGTTGGGAGTGATGCTCAGCGTGGCTGCAGGAGGGGGGAGGGGAGAACAGAGAATAAAGACCAACTCTGCAGCTCTACGATGCTTGTTGACCTACTTTAGCTCATCGTTTTGGTTTTACACCACATTGACACAGATTAGGTTCAACTTTACTGTCATTGCACAGAGTACAAGTACTAGTACAACAAAATGCAGTTTTAGTATCGAACCAGAAGTGCAAAAGAAGCAGTAAAGGTGCAGTGCAATGTGCTGGATAAATAACAGTATAAATAACAGATAAATAATAATAATTGACATTGACCCAGATGTGAAATGTTCAGCCCTACAACCTCATTCCGCTCTGAAGCAGGAACAGCAACCACTCCCTGTCCTCCATTTAACGGCAGACAGACACAGTTAGAAACTAACTTGTGAAAAGAATGGAACATCTAGCAGCTTAAAAGCCAGAGATTCCTCTCAGGAATTGGTGGTGGAGACCAAACCAGAGCAAAAAAAGTGTGGACTCTTTAATCAACGGACAAACATCAAAGGGATGATAATGTTACTGTGTCTGGTTTTAATTGTCTTCTGAAAATGGATAAATGCATCTTTAGAAATGAATCACTTTTTCCAGACGGAGTTAAAGTGACTTCAGATAACACATTACTTCTCTCCTCACCATGAAATTGTTCAATTCAGTTTTTATTTTTAATGATAAACATTTAGCATCTTCAAATAATTACTTAACTTTAGAGCAGTTTTAGTTTTAGCAAATTAAAAGTGCTGTAAAGTTAAGTGAAGTCAAGGTGAATTACTTACAGAACATTAGGCTGAGCGACATGATCTCCATCCTGTGTCGATCGCAGTCTTCTCTAAGTTTTACAAGGTAGTTGACCACATCCTGATTCAACACAGGAAATCATGAATGTCAACGTTGAACAATAGCAGGCTTTCAATTCCTATTCTTGAAAATGTACAGTAAACATTCACATCACATTTTAGTTAGATATGGACAGAGTAGGGGTCTTCCTTAATTGGAATCCAGTGAAAGTTTATTATAATATCTTAAAGAATTCTTGTATTAAAGGTTCAATATAAGAACATTCAGAATATGAATGCCATTTGAGCTCACTTTGCCTTTATTTATTTATTTTGATTGTACAGTAAAATCACATGAAATTCGACATGGACATAGTCAGAGTCATCCTGAACAGAAATCCAGTGGAAATTGTAGCGAACCAATAAAATACATATTTAAAAATAAAAAAATAAAAAAAAAAAAAATAAATATATATATATATATATATATATATATATATATATAATTATTATTTATTACATTATATGGGTCTACATATTACATTATATAACATAATAACATAATTATAACATAATATTATTTAATACAATTTTTACAAATAAATATGACTTTTTATATGATATTATAATTGGATGTTATACAATGTACAGCATAATGTTTGCTCTTGACTTGTTATATCATATTGGTCTTTGTGCTATTCGAGCTTTTTGGGTGTCCAATAATACCTGCAGAATATTTTCGGGTAACCTAACACCCTCTCCACCAGAGGAGGGTCTGACGTCACTCTGCGTGAAACCGAAAGTAACAGCAGTGCTTCACAATGTTTTAACTTTTAATACACTTTAAACACGACATTTGACTTTCTTTCTTCAATCTTTTGAAAAGACAATTACTTTGTTATTGTTTTTCTTCTTAAACTATAACAAAATGTTCGTCATTATAGGATTCATATGCTTTCTGATCAGGATAATGACTACATGGCGTATTTGTTACTATCTGTTTGACAGCTCTCACTTATTAAAATCCTGTTTCTCACTTTTGATTTTCATATCCTATATGTCTCCATCACTGCTATTGAGATCATCCCTCCACCACCATATACACAGGTGCATCTCAATACATTAGAATATCATTCCATTCAAAAAGTGAAACTCATATATTATATAGATTCCTCACACACAGAGTGAAATATCTCAAGCGTTTATTTATTTTCATTTTGATGATTATGGCTTACAGCTAATGAAAAGCCAAAATTCAGTATCTCAGAAAATTAGAATATTGTGAAAAAGTTCAATATTGTAGACTCACAACAATAACGGAGACAACTCACAACTGTAAGTTATCATTTTCTAAATACTGCTGTTGTTGTGTAACGGAATTTAGTTTTAACATTTCTTTAAGCGAGAATGTTGTTAAGACTTCAAATCTGCGGTCGAGTTATCCAGATAGAGACTGATGGAAAACAGCCCGACGTCTGTCGGAGATATGAGATATATATATATATATATATATATATATATATATATATATATATATATATATATATATAGAGTATCCATATATATAGATCTATATATATAGATATATCTATGAGAGGACCAGAGAGGAGACCGGGCGGTGATGCTCATGCAGCCCGCTGACAGCAGCCTGATCTCGGCTAGGCCTCAAAGTTAAGCAGCATAACTTTACATTTATATTGTTCAACTTTAACTTTGCACCAAGTTAGAGCCCTGCCTTTGTGCTTCAGACCGATTTGTTTTGCTTGTCTTTATTCACTATTATACACACGTGTTATAATTGCTATTATTGTGCAATCAAACTAACATTAAAGCAACTGAGGAAACCCAGGCCCTCATTGCCTGTATGACTGGGTCAAGGGATGGAGACAGGCCTGTCTCCATTCAGATGATTCATATCTTATTGAAGAGGCAGTGTGTCACTCTGTGTCACTCTGTGTCACTCTTTGTTTATGTTTTTTTCCAGGGACTTTGTAACCTCTTCTGACCTGGAGATAACTGCCAAACAGAACAACAACAAGTTTGCTGCAACAACCAGGGGCGGACTAATGGAGCAGCATCCGTCTGACTGAACCACGGCCAGCTGGTACAGTCGGTCTATTATGTATCATATTTATTGCTTATTTATGTGTTTTTACTATTTGATATTTATTAAACTGTGTTATAAATATGAATTGTCTATCAATTGTTGAAGTCTACCAGAATAAAGTTTCCCTCTAACCTCTGACCTGTTTGATCCGGTGCTTCCTGTTATTAATGTAATCTATTTATTTCATTGCTTGATAGGCAGTGTAAGAGCACACCTATCCTCCCAGGTTCTGAGTCCAAAAGTTACAGTAGCCTACATGATGACTGTATTATAGACATGAAATGTCCTGTTTCTGTTGATGTCTGTCCTGGTTAATGACTAATGATGAAGTACAGGTAGGCTACTTCTGCACTGATGTATTGTGATGTTTGTGCACCTAACTGTACAAGGCCTGTCAGACTGAGTATCAGCCTCTTTATGTTGAGTACCAAGAAGACAAATGGCAGGTCTGTATGTGGAATGTGTGCTAATCCATTCCAATATTAAACTAAAGTATCAAACCTCCCCTGAACTGGCCAGTTTATCAGGTCGGCCTAGATAAAGCTAATGTAGTCTAATATAACAGTCCTGTGTATACATGTTAACTTCAGCAAGGTTATGATGTTGCTTTGTTAAAATGTAAATAGTTTTTCAGAGGTGTTGGTCCATCCCATGTATATGAAGGGTAGACTAAATATTAGAAACACCTCTCAGTATAACGTTACAGTTCAACAGCACCACAAACCAAGCTGACAAAAAATAAATCACCACCTCTAAAACATTAAATAAAGACTTTATACAATATTAAACTGCATTAGTTTTTAACCTAGGGGTGCCAAGTAAACTGTCAAGTCTACATATAAATGATAGCAGACAGGTTAAAAAGCATAGGATGATTAGACAAACGTACAAAGCTAGAGAGACAGGCTAATATGGCCCCTCCTCTTCAGCTGCTCTATAAAGCGCACCGACAGCAACGGCAACCAGCCTCTGATCCAATTTGATGTCCTTATCATTTTTTACATTATTATATTATAATTATATCATTTTCGTTTTATTGTCAATATATATTACAGTGAAGATAACCGGAGTAGACAGGACCAGAGCCGAGCTGCTGACGTCATCAAGTTCGCTGCTGTTCCGATTGCAAAATGACGTAATGACGTACTGCGTCCTCGGGAGTCTGTACTCCCGAGTCGAACTATCCAAGTCTGAACTAGCAAGTTTGCAAGTCCAAACTTGACGATACTTGGTATTGAGAAAGGGCCCAAGACAGAGCAGAGAGAGCAGAGGGCAGCACAACACTGCACGTAACAGTTCCATATTCTTTTTTCAAATAACTGCTGTGAGGGCGATTGGTCTGTTTGTTCCAGGATTATCAGCTTCTTTAGCAGGTTTAAAGGGGAAAACAGCTGAATGAGGAAACTGACTTTATACTGAACCCATGCTGAAGAAACATCCTTCTCTCTGATGAAGAGACACCGTGAGGACTCGTGGTAAAACAGGAAATACTGAAGTGGCAAAATAAAGTAGAACATACCTGAAGGAACAGGACGAGACAAAGCATCCGGTCTGTTCCAAATGTTATTCACCATCTTTTATGATTGTCTTTGTTATTCTGACTCATTGTGTCCAAAATAACTTTTAAACGACTTACAGCACAATGTACAGTTATGATGTATATTAGTGGGATTCATGTGAATATTAATGGATGTAGAGAATAATTTAGTCTTTATTTATTTTGAACAAATACAATGAACAGTTAATATGGCAAATGGTCAAAAAATAAACTCATAAAAAAATATCAACAGTCAATTTTACATTCATGAAGAGCAGCATGAAGAAATCTCATCATATGTGGTCCGACCAATTCTTCATAACTCAGACAATAAACTCGATATCCATCTTATAAACACAAAATATGCATCTCAACTCAAACAACTTTCAGCACGTTTTACTAAAACATTTACTCGACAGATAAATGTCACTGGTTATATTGCACATTCAGACTTTTCTCACAAATATATTAAAAGCAACGTAAACAAGAATTCATTTACAGCAGTATTTCAATAAAATTAACATCCAATTTACATTTACAGAAAGCAGTAGGACTAAATATCCCTCCAACACTTTATACAAATAATTCACTAAATAATTATCACACAAACACAAAATATGAAACTCAACACAAACAACTTGCAGAACTTGTACTTCTACCTCAGAGGAAAACACTAAAACATTTACCTGAGAGAGAAACGTTCCTGGTTAGTTGCACATTCTGACGGTTTTCTCACAAATATATTAATAGTTTTACTTCATAAGAAGGTTTTGAGTACTGTTACTAAAGCTGCTCATAAATCAAGTTATTAAGTTCTAATATGTTTTCATGTGAGAAAGTAACCATTTAGACTCACAGTATGTCAGTTTATCCAAATAATAGAGTAAGTTTGCTGTGATGGTTGATAGAGATGTGAGAGCTGGTTTAAAACTAAACAGTCTGATGGTAAAATCAGACTGAAAGATTCATTTAGGCATTAATAAACTATGAGCTTCATTTTAAAACATATATACAAAGAAATAACCGCAGAGAATAACAGATATATGTAACAGACAAAAATACATTTAAATACAAAAGACTTTACAAGTTTACAAGACTTCTCAGCAGTATTTCAATAAAATAAATTTTGCTCCAGATTTCAGATCTAATAAGTGGACTAATGAGTTGATGAGGAGTCCAATCAGAGTAATGAACAAGAGCTCTGTCTCCTCTGTCATCTATCCAGCTCTGAGGTCAGACTGGAACTGGACAGACAGTGATGAAGAGGAGGATGAAGGAGATGAAAACCGTCCTAGATAACCCCTCTGACCCGCTACGACCAGCTGTGACTGAGCAGCTCATTCACACATCAGATCATCACAACCAGAACATCAGACGCTGCTTTGGACCAATATACCGATGAGAGACTGCAATCCTTTGTATTTAGAGAGAATCTTTAGAATAGATGGAGGGGTTTATGAATTTTTCCACCACCCAGACAGTGATGGCAACCCTGATGAATTTGTAGAAGATTAGTGCTATAAACAGTCCCAGTACCACTCCCAGTCCACAGCAGAAGACGATCCATCCCAGACTCTCTGGTTCTGATGGACTTCCTGTCGGTGAAGCATCTCTTCCTCCACTTGCTGTGTTTGGTGTCTCAGGTTTGGGCCGATCCCTCGCTGCTGTAAAGAGAACAAACAAGTCTGTGTCATTGATGTGAAGAGAAAACATCTCACTGACAAATAAAACTAAATGTCCACATCAGATTAAACTGAGGAAGTCCACAATAATGTTCCTCTCAGGTTCTTTTTTATCCAGGAACCAACTCACCTGTGACATTGAGGTGACATTCCCTAGAACCAACATCAACACCGTTGAGCACATCACAAAGGTAAAGACCCGAGTCATCAGTCCTGAGTCTGGACATGTGGAGTCTGAGTCGTCCTTCTCTGAGGACGTCTTTGTCAAACTGGACTCGTCCTGAAAACCGTTCATGCTGAGACTCTGGAACCTCGACGCCTTGATATAGATGAAACAGGAAGAAGGGTCTGAGAACCGTTAACATCTTACAGAGGATAAAAAGGGAGTTGGTGGAACCGTCTCTTCTGGGTGAGAACGTCCATTCCAGTGTGATGTCGTGGTTCTCCTCTGCCTGATAGGAGCTCTGTGTCACATTCACTACAAATGATCCTGTTGAGGAGACAGAGAGGGAAAGTGAGGAGCAGACAAACTGACAACGTCACCATGAGAGCCTTTAAGCTCCACCTGTAGATGTTTACTGATCCTGAGCTTTAGAGACACAAAGGTATGAAAGAGGAGCATGATGTAACAATAACTCCAGTGTTTGTTCCCTGACATTTTAAAGTGGAGGTCATGAAGTGTGTCAGTGAGGCTGAAGGTGTGTTTAGTGTGTGTGGATCACAAAGTGAAGCTGTGAACTAACCAGAGACACAGGAGGTCAGTGTGATGAGCAGCAGGATGCTGCAGATCATCTTCTCCCTGAGAGAGGAGACAGAGGAGAAGAGTCATCAACGCATCACATCACAGTTCAAGAGACGCCACCTACAGTCTGTCTTTAGTCACTACAACACTTCTTCTTCTGTGCTTCTGGTGACCACATGACTGACCAGAGGACCGAAACCAAGCCAGGAACCAGTGCTGAACTTCTGCCACCAGATGGAGCCACTTCAGTAGATTAGAATGATTAAAGTGAAGGAGAACGAGGAAACACTGGCCTGGTTTAAGAAGAAGTAAATAATGAAGCTGCATTCAGGTCTCCTCAACAGAGACTCAATGGAACTAAATGTTACCGGACCAATCAATGTTTATTTCATGTATGTTCTTCTGAGACAGTAGACTATTTAATGATTCATTATCTATCTGTGATCATCATGTAGTTATGGTTTAACCTCCATATTATTTAGATATCATTCTCATGTATACATTTGTCTCTGTCTCTCTCAAACTTTAATACTTTTAAAACATGAACCAGCAGCCGAGTCCAAATGAACCAGAAACACAAGACATGGATTTAACTATTGGTCTGAAAGATACATTTAGAGTTTTATGAACATTACTTATTGATAGTTTTCACGAAGAAACACAAAACTTTGTGTAACAACTGGGATTCTTTAAATACCAGCTCTGATCAGATGATCATCACTGTTGTTGTTGGGAGTGGCTCTTAGTTTCACTTTCTATTTGCTTTAAGGACATAAATGTCTGACATAAAAACAACTACAACCCGTCACGATCACATTTCAACAAGAAAACTCTTCTGTTAACGTTTGGTCAACATACAGTTTAGTTCAATCCACTGAAGGAGGTTTTATTTCCTCTGTTTGGCAAAAATGAGATCCCGACTGACGTGAACGCGCCTTCATCAGTCAAACAACTCGTCTTCTTTGTAGCGTCTGTGTTGTTTCCACATTTTTTATTAAACTCACTGAATTCATAAAAAAAGAACTTTCGATGCCCCTTGATTTCATATAATGCTTGACCGAGGTTTCGCAGATGACGGCTCCCTTGAACGCAGTCGAAATCCCAAGAAAAGACTTTAAGTTAAATAAAAAAATAAGTCAGGATGTTTGATGAGGTTTAGTTTTGTTCAACATGGACCTTAGACTTCACACTCTGTAATCCTGCTGACACAACATGCTGTCTGGGTTCTCATTATCATCTTCTTAAAACACACACACTGTATTTATAAGCTGTTCTACTGTTTAGTTGTAATTTTCTTCTGATTTAAAACAAGTTTTTATAACTTTTAATGTTTTTATTAAACATTCCCAAATGTTTGTGTGTCACTTCCACCATTTAACCCTCTCCCTATAGATAAAGTATGAAGTGCTGGTCTGTGTTGAGGACTAAATGTTAAAAGTAGAGAAGAAGGAGCCTACCTGTCAATCATCCTGAGAACACTGAGTCTGTAGAGATCAATAGTTCACTGTATCAATAAGTCCAGAAAGAACGTCTTCACTACACGAGTCACTGAGTCTGTAGAGATCAATAAGTCCAGAAAGAACATCTCTTCAACATGAGTCACTGTCAGTACAGACAATATGATGAACTGGTTTAGAAACAGCAGAGTTTATTATGTGAGGAATGTGAATCTCGCTTCATGCAAAAGGGGCGGGACTTTCTTTGTGTTTGGTTAGTCTTCTGTGTCTGTAATTGTGAGAATATTTATAGTCATGTAACATTACGGTCGGACCGGTTTGCTGGAACATTCATTCCACGTCTGTGAGGCCGATCTCAGCATGTTTAAAGTAACTTGATGAAAAGAGAATGAGAAGTAGGTGACTCCGTTGATGCCTGTTCAAATACAACCAACGTCAATAAAGTCTTCATAGTTCTTGTTGTCAGTGATATTTGTGTCATGTAGCATTAAGAACTTGCTTTTTAGTCGATTTGAGACCCGTTTACAATTCATACAGTGTTGAAGTCAAACACACAGACAGAGTTGTTTTCACCCAACTCGAATGCAGATGTCAACTGTGGCAAACTGATCCACTCAGATTAACTTGTAATTCAACATCTGTAGGCTCTCCACCATCGATCATGTTTCATATTAAACGCTCATCTCTCTCATCACAACTATATTCTACACTATTCAGCACACATTCATCCGGATGAGAAAGGAATGTAAACTCTCGTTTGGTGTGCAGGAGGTTTTAATTGAACAACTACGTGCAGGTGTAGACAACTATAATCATAATGAATGAATTAGTTTATATAAGGTTGGTTAACATGTCACAGCTTTGTGAGTAAATGGTGTAGAGAAGTATAGATAGAGAGATCAAGTGAAGTTAAAACGTAGACAGAGTTATAGTACAGAGTATAATAAAGTATAGTATAGGTGTTTTTAATAAAACAATGGATCCCAAAATGATTAAGCAAGTGATGGATCTAAAAGTCCATAATCGGTATCCTGAGGGGGTCAACAAGCAAGTAAAAGTATGTTATTAAGAGAGCTAACACCTTCAGTAAAAGGTAAGGATGCATGCCGCATGGACTTTAAAACACAGTGATCATCTGATATAGTAAAACTCCCAAAGACTCCAATACTATGATATTTAAACACCAGATGGAGACTTATACATCAAATCAGAGCACCTTGTCAAAGTTGTCTCCACTGCAGAGGAAGCTGACCAAATCTTTGAGGAATTTCACTGCAGCCATTTTGGTGGTCACTGTGGAGTAGAGAACACTCACTGTGCCATCATAGTTCGGTGTTATTGGCCTGGCATGGAGGATGACATTCACAAGTGGGTGAGTTAGTATCTTCAAAGTAGTGAGGTGGAATTCATATTCAGGTTCAAAAGTAGCGCACAGAGGAATCTAATGTGTATATTAGGAAAGAAAATGCTGATTCTGTATGCATCAAATCGTACTATAAATTTTCAACATAACATATTCATCAGTTTGAAATGCCGTTGCTCTGTTTAGATTGCTCAGTGTCAACAGTGCCAGTCCAAGAGGGCCAACATGAAAGAAGAGTACCATCCAATCGAGGTAAAGGATTCATATACTGTCAGCTTTAAAACACCTGAACCATTCTGTAATGTTAAAGTCTTTTTATTATCTCCCAGGTAACGGAGCCTCTTGAACTGGTTGGTATGGACCTAGTGGGAAAACTCACAGTAACAGATGGTGGCAGTCAGTACATACGTGTCATGGTTGATTATTTCACCAAATGGGCAGAGGCCTACCCACTAAAGAGGCAAACAGCAGATGAGGTGACAGGTTGTATTCTTGATTTATTTTCATAATTTGTTGCACCTAAAAGACTGCTAACAAAAAGCTTGAATTTGGATCATCCAGTTCCTCAACATGCTGACTGTGATTTGTGGAAGGTTACAGGAGATAAAGTCCGCAGCCTGGTGGAAAAAGAGACCATCAGCGAAGGGCTAACAAATCAAGATCATATGTTTAGTGTCAGGGTGTCAAAGAGGCAACGGACCCAAAAGCAGCAACACCAGAGGAGCAGAGGAGCAGTTCACAGGGATTTAATTAACAAAAGTCCAAACAGAACTTACTCGAGGAGAAACAGAACCAGGAATATCCAAGGAAACATAGACGAGGCATGAAGGCGAGGCATGAACGGGAACATACCAGAGGCATGAACAAGGCGGGAACATACCAGAGGCATGAACAAGAACATACCAGCGGGAACATAACAGACGAACCAACAACCAGCAGACAAAAGACAAAAGACAGGACTATAAATACACAAGAAACTAATCAGACAACAAGACACAGCTGGGCAGACATGAGGGCTGAGAGCTGATTGGTGGAGAAACACAAGAGAACAGAACAAGGCTGACAAGACTAATACATCACAGGTGATACAATCAGGGGAGGGGCAGACAATTACAAAGGCAGGAAGTGAAATAGACACAAGACACAAGAGGCAGGGAACTTCAAAATAAAACAGGAAACATACTCAAATAAAACCAAGATTGTGACAAATGCTGTATGTTAGTGGGATTCATGTGGATATTAATGGATATAGAGAATCATCTTGTTTCACTTAATTCTTTTTATTTTTTTAACATGCAATGAACAGTTAATATAGTAAAATGTACATTTTCATATAAATCATAAAATATCAACATCCAATTTACATTTACAGAAAGCAGTAGGAAAAAATTCCCCCCTATAGTCAAAACACTTTAATTCAAATAATTCACTCGGTAATTATCTTCTATCTATCTGATGGTAAAATCAGACTTATTCATAAATGAATTTAGGCATTAACAAACTATGAGCTTAACTTTAAAACATATATACAAAGAAATAATGGGAGAAAAAAAACGGCTAGCTGTAACAGACCAGTTCTATCAGAGTAATGAACTAGAGCTCTGTCTCCTCTGTCATCTATCCAGCTCTGAGGTCAGACTGGAACTGGACAGACAGTGATGAAGAGGAGGATGAAGGAGATGAAAACCGTCCTAGATAACCCCTCTGACCCGCTACGACCAGCTGTGACTGAGCAGCTCATTCAGACATCAGATCATCACAACCAGAACATCAGACGCTGCTTTGGACCAATATACCGATTAGAGACTAGAATCATCTGTGTCTATGTGGAGGGAATCTTTGGGATCTTGTTTTTTCAAAGTAACATTTTTGTATGAACTATTTTATTGAGCAGAGAACGACAGAAACCCCAACAAAGACACAGCATTGGTCCAATTGCTGTTAGTACCAGTCCACAGTAGTAGACGATCCTTCCCCAACTCACTGGTTCTGATGGACTTCCTCTCGGTGAAGCATGTCTTCCTTTGTCTGTCGTGAGGACTAAATGTTAAAAGTAGAGAAGGAGCCTACCTGTCAATCATCCTGAGAACAGTGAGTCTGTAGAGATCAATAGTTCACTGTATCAATAAGTCCAGACAGAACGTCTTCACAAGAAGGATTTATTTCTGTATTGTGTCTCTGTCTTATCTAAAACACCTTCGCCTCAGGTGTGAACCTGTTTCTGCTCTCAGGGGCGGAGCCACCTCTGTTATTATCATGACTCCTCCTTCATGTGTCTGTAATTTGAGAATATTTAGATTAAACATTGATATTTCAAGCTGTTCTCGTGCAGCATTCACCTTAATGTTACATTCATTGTTTTAGATTATTTTTTTAAACCACTTTGCTGCAACATATCACGTTACCATGACAACGGCAGAACATGTTATGTTGATATTTACCCTTTATTTTTACCACTCAGGCGCTCACTGATAACCTCGGTGAGCGCCTGAGTGGATATGGATATGTTTTAACACGAGGAAGTAGGAGGACACCAAACGTCTGCTGCAGGAGGAGCTGCATCATCCATTGTGTTCCTCTTGAAAGTGAAAGTAAAGTTGAAGCAGCATCAGGTTGTAGTTTTTGGTAAAACCAGCATTTTACTGCTGTTATGAAACAATCATCAGTTCTCTTCCAAACTTAAAGCGTTAACAGTAATGTTCCATTTCACAACAACATGACTGGTGATAGAGATGAATTATTAAAGAGCTTCCTCTCTGGTAGTTCAGATCAAATCAACTCTCATAGTCACACATGAACACAGTGACGTTAAGAGTTTGTTATATTTAATATAGAACCATAGTTTACCCTCACTGTGTTTGATCCTGTCTGTTACAGCTGTTATTCACCGTCTTTCATTGATTGTCTTTGTTGTTCTGACTCATTGTGTCCAAAACAACTTTTAAACGACTTACAGCACAAATGATATCTTCATCTTTCATTATTTTAATCAGTCATGATGTATATTAGTGGGATTCATGTGGATATTAATGGATATAGTGGATCATATTATTTCACTGTATTTGTATTTATTCATGTTGAACATAGCAGTTAACAGTAAATATAGGAAACGGTCAATAAAAAAATAATAAATCAAATATTAACAAAAATTTCCCATTTCAAAAAAGCAGCAGGAAGAAATCTCCACATATGTTGTCAAACCCCTTCTCCATAACTCACTTAATTAACTCAATATTTATCATATAAAAATAATTATTCATATAAATACAAATATGTTCAACTCAAACAACTTGCAGAGGAAAACACGCGACTAAAACATTTAGTTGATGAAGAAATATTAATGGTTATGTTGCACATTCAGACTTTCCTAACAGATTAAACAATTAAAATATGACATGCAATATTATCCTTTAAACTATTCAGCATCATATCAGAATTAAAGCTCCACCTTAAACAGATGTTAAGTACATTTGACTACATTGTGATGACAATACTTCACTTTATCTCTTCACTCAAAGTATTTGAATGTGGGACTTTTATAAGTTTACAGTTTTACTACAGATGTTTTGATTACTGTGATGAAAAGATATTAAGTTTTAATGTGTTTCATGCAAGAAGGTGACAGTTATAGGCTTTAATAAAACTGTGAGCTTTTCTTTCAAACATACAGACATTAAAAGAATGACAGTAAATAACAGCTCGCTATAACAGACAAAAATAAATTAAAATATAAAGGTGAGAATTTACAAGAGATTCATCATTTTTCAGCAGTATAATAAGAAGTAGACTAATGAATTGATGAGGCGTCCTATCAGAGTAATGAACAAGAGCTCTGTCTCCTCTGTCATCTATCCAGCTCTGAGGTCAGACTGGAACTGGACAGACAGTGATGAAGAGGAGGATGAAGGAGATGAAAACCGTCCTAGATAACCCCCCCAGCTGTGACTGAGCAGCTCATTCAGACATCAGATCATCACAACCAGAACATCAGATGCTGCTTTGGACCAATATACCGATGAGACACTAGAATCATCTGTGTGTGTGTTGAGGGAATCTTTGGGATCTTGTTCATTAGAAGGAATAAATGTTAAGAATCAAGGGGGAAGTTTTCCACCAAACAAGGTACATAAACCCTTTACGATGATAGTTCAGTGTGCACGATCTCAATGAACTAGAACAACCCTCTTATCTCTGGACCAATCACAATGGGCCTACATGCTGACTGTATTTTAACACGGACAGAAAGTGTTCTTCAGTTATCTCTCTCCAGTAGTGGAAATCATTACACACATTATTTCTTCAAGAGGAGGAGCATGCAGCTCTTTATAGAATAATAAAAAGTTCCTGCAGAGGTTTACAAAGATTTAGCGAAACGTAAATATACTTTGAAAACACATTGATATTATCATACTGTACATGATGTTTTCATGAAAAAGTCATTTTTCCAAGTTCAACAAGAACGTTTGATGTTTGTATGTGAAGTGACATGAGAGAAATGCCGTACGACTACTTTGTGTTCTCGTGTTTGAATTAACGACAACGACGAATGAACTGAGAATTGTCAGAGCTGCTGACTGCTTTGAGTTTGTGACGTTATCACAAAGCTATAGTTTAAGTTTAAAAGTAAACTGAGTTCTTTCTGTTTGAACACACAGAACATCTCCACTCATAAACAGTCCAACAGGTTCAAACATTCAGCTGTGTTTTAATGAGCTGTTAGTGCCACCTAGTGGAGAAAAACACCAACAACAATGATGAGTCCTTTGTACAGTATAGGCATGTATAATCAGATTAAATAAAATGATATGTCTTCATCATATTGAATGTTTGTAGAATGTAAGTAGAACTTGTTATTGAACTTAAAGCTAAACTGGACGACATGCTTTCAGTATTTTACCTGTGAGTCTGCAGATCTTTTGCCGTCTGCATCAGTTCTTTGTATCCTTCACTGAGGTCAAGAACCATAACAACGTAGACCTTTTTCTTTTTTTGTAAATTTAATAAGGAATCAAATCATATAAAATATGCAAAATGTATTGCATATATCGTATGTGAAAACAAGGCCTCAAGGATGAAATATATGTATGAAATAACAAGGACAGAATTTAAATAGTGATGATTTTTGCAACAATTACATTACACAGAAAATATACATTATTTGTGATAACACCAACCTGAATGTTAACAAACATTTAAAAAAAATCTGTTATTGTTAAAGAAAGAAAACAAATAAAAAGGTCAGTTTGTAGTCAAACACAAGAATAAATAAATATAAATAGCTTCTACAGATTAAATAAGTTTGAGGATGTTAGTTTTTGCTTGGTTCTTTCAACAGTATTTCAATTAAAATTAATTTTGCTCCAGATTTCAGCTCTAATAAGTGGACTAATATATTCAACTTTATTTCAGACACATGGGTCCATACAAAGCAGGACATTCTAAAACAACAACAAATAAATACAATACAATACAAAGACAGGTATAGTCATTGCAGTACAAAAGTCACCAATGGTTAAAAGACAGAGACATTTGTTCCAATGTTCCAAGAGGAATACCTTGTGTCACTTTGTGTTGCTCAGTTAAAACATTTATGATTGAGGTTTTTGAGTCAATCAGTCAACATAAAAATTTGTAAATCAAATTCCTCAAAACAGCATAGAAAGTGGGAACATTTCTAGTCACAAACATGACTAGCACTTGTCCATCTTGGACAGCATATAATGGCAGTGCCATTATTTAAAAGACTATGAGAGGTGCCATCCTAAATAAACATATCATTACTATTATGTTCCACTCTGTTTTTGGGCAACTTGCATTCAAGAAAATATCACCGATAGTAAAAAGAAAAACTTCACATCATGGAAATCATCAGAAACATAACACATTTAGTGCTAATAGTGTTAGGGGTCCTGAAAGTTTACTCAATATTAATATTACTGTCAGGTTCACATCATTACAGTTCTATGACTAAACAGTAAAGTTGATAAATGCTCAGTAGAGCTTAAGGGAACTGCAAACTTAGGGAATCATTTCCTGTGGGTTCGACACTATGAGCAACTTCTTTCATATACAGGTAGTCATGTGATAATAGTTCATATACAAATGTTGATTATTGCAGCTTTAAACTCCAAATCTATTCCAAATAAGTCATACTAATCCTGAAGTCAAATAAGTGTTTTGTGAATCTGCAAGTGACTCGACATGGTGAAACTTATTCTAATTAGAAAAAAAACAAAAAACTGGTCAATGTGACAATTTCTCTTTAATCTCTCTCATGTGCTATTTAAGAACTAAACTGTTTGTGTGACCGGTTCTTAATGAGGATCGTTGTTCTCCAGATGCACTTTTCAATAACTCATGTTTACAGATTTTTTACCAAATCAAAAGTTAGTTTTATATAATCTAGTTTCCCTAACCCCTAACATTTGACTCCACACTCGTCCACGGTAATTGTCTGGTTGATTAGGAAGCCATTCAGTGGAGTCGAATTCAGATCCATCAGTGTATATGAACCCAACCTGAGGAACACAAAGGTGAGGATCAGTGATGACAGGATGTGACATTCTCCTCTATGTATCGTCCATCAGGGTCTTTATTCCCTCTGATCACAACGAGACGTTCACTCGTACCCTGATCGTTTGGCTCCAGTCCAAAAGGGGTGGGGCTCTTTTTTATTGATGTAATACAAGCTCAGACACGTCACGTGATACATCTCCTCATTGTGCATTGACTATACAAGTCACTATACAAGGAGTGGCAGTGGTCCTGAAATCAACAGAAATGTGAAAAAGTCTTCACTGGAACTTTATCAGAACATGTAAAAGGTGATGATGATTGACTTATTTTTTCTGAGTTTTTATCACCTGTGCCACCTGAACGTTTTTGGAATCTGAATGAAAGTCATACTAAAGGACCACTACTTATTGTTGTCTCTTGTTGTTTTTATCTGTAGAAAGGCTGATACAGTTTTTAGAGGCCCCCCAGGGATCAATTCTTGGTCCCCTGTTGTTTAGTCTGTAGATGCTGTTCTCATACAGCGTTCGTAGCTATGCCTACCAAAATGAATGTGCTTTAATAAGTAGATATCCTACAAAATCAATTTGTATGTAATCCATGTCATCATTAACAAAGAAGTTTAAAGACTGCAAAAACCCACACATGATGGGCAGAAGGGGAGGTGGAGGGGTCAAACTAAAAATCCTTTATTTTACCCAGGAGACTGTTGTTTGTGACGAGAAGTCAACGTTGATTTATTTGTGACGTAACTACCGTAGTTAAATAACTCAAACCATTATCTTCTTCCTTAACCTACCTAAGTAGTTTTGTTGGCTAAACCCTAACTTAGTTGTTTCCTGTGAAAATGCAAGTTTATTTTGAAAAGAGTCTATGCATTTAATGAGTGAAATTTGACACGTGATTCTGGACTTTGTAGGAAAATGCAAGAAAAAAGAGGAGTAACTTTTCATAAGATATCATACGTATCGTTGTATGAGAATCCGTTGCAATAGGACTCATGTTTCTGTCAACATGTTGGCGTCAAACAGCTGCACATATCTCTGTCTCCTAAGAACACTGTCCCTGTTTAAATACTACTTTGATATAAGGAGAAATATTTATTTCTACGTGATACAATACAGTGAATATGAAGCTACAGCCAGCAGCTGGTTAACTTAGCATAAAGTATGGAAACAGCTAGTCTAGTCTTATTCAAAAGATAGAGAAAATTCTGCTTCCGTGCACCTCAAAGCTCACTGATTAAAGTGTTATCGCCTTGTTTAGCCACAACTTCTTTAAAACAGATAGAATATTCACTATCAAATTAAATATCTTGTATTCAGGTCCCAAATGTTCAAATGTTTGCGGATGGCAAATATTATCCAAAGGATTCAAGTTCCGAAATCAACATTAAAATGGTCCTTTGGTTCAGGTCGTCTCTTAGACTACTTGATGCTCTACGTGGGTCAAAAGGACATTGCTTTTTTAATAGATGAAAAATACAACGCAACTTGATTTTATGATTCATCTCACATATCATTTCCTACAATATTTCCCCATCTGCGTCTCCATATCCTTCGTATACACACGGGTCAAAGTTTCCGTACAGTTTTGTTTTTAAAGATCAAAACCTTTGCATGGGAAGCGACCTTTGAGCCTCTGTCAGGCCCAGTTTGGTGCGTTTGTAGCGGTTACAAACAATAACCCCTGAACACCTCATCCACCTCTGCTGGAACTGGATTTTCTGGATCATATTTCTTTTTTCTCACAGACCCTCCCCTGCTGTTTTTTTACGTACTCAGTTCAAACACAAAGAATTGGACGGTTCACTTGTTTCCGAGACAATGATTCCATGCAGCTTAAATGCTTTACTGATCTTTAGTTTCAGAACATGAGGTGACTGAAACTCTGGGTCCATTAACTTGGTAACTGATTCCGTGAACCCACAGCATGTCTCGCAGCGCATTAATCTGCAGCGGTTTTCTGCAAATGAGAATGTAAATCCTGTTTGGATATTTGCTTGTAGGAAAATCTAGAGTTACTTCTTTTATGTGTTGACAGTCATTACTTTGAACAGCTGTGACTCTGTGCACACAGTTGATGTCACCTGTCACTGAAGGAACATCATTCCTAAGATATTGGAGATTATGTGTCAATATTTCTGAGTGTTTCTTAAATAGGCTGCTTATAGTGAACGTGTTAGAACAGCATCATATTTGTCTAACATATAAAACCCACCGTAAAACACATTATTACTGGATCCGTTTGTGAGCTTTCGGTCAGGTCTCTTATGTCGACTGATCTCTAAATCTGCACTTTTATTTTTCACTTTCAGCTGGCCTCTGTGTTTTCTCCCTGTCACATTAAAGCTGAACAAATACATTAAAAATGTTATGTAGGCTACAAACGAATACACAGTCGATGCCATCACTTTCTGGTTAATTATATTAATGAACAATACAGAATAAATCCTAATTGTTGTAACTTATTGAACAAACAGCAAACACACACAATATTTGCAATGTTTATCTCAACATGTATCATCTGCATCATGCAAAAAACTTTTCAAATGAACCGAGCGATTCTGCTGTTTCCAAGGAAATTTGCATTTTTGACACATTGATGAAGATGAGTGCATTCCCTTTAACCGATTATAATCTTGTGCACAAAACATTTCCTCATACGAGAGAGAGAGAGAGAGAGAGAGAGAGAGAGAGGCAGTCTTTGGAAGCCTGTTGGTATTACCTTGCTGTCTTGGTGTGGAGAGACAAACACATCCATGATGTCTCTCTCTCTGTTGCTGCTGCTGCTCTGCGGCGCCCAGGCTTCTCACTTTTATGGAACAGTGATGACTTACTACCCAAAAAACACCGACGCAGCTGGAACCATCACGGTACGTACAGCTGACCTCTCATCTCAATTGTAACTGGTTAGAATTCGACGATAAAGAAGTTAAATATAGTACGCAATAAAGGGTTTTTAAAATGTCTTTTCATGAGATTTGTCTGTGAAACCTGCACCATCTGTTTCCACCTGAACACTGTTTGTCACAAAAATTAAAGCAACTGATAAGAACAATTAGAAAGAATCATTTCACCATCTTTTACTAAACATAACTAAGTATTTCACCATCTTTAACTAAACCTAACCAGGTATTTAACCATCTTTTACTAAACATAACTAAGTATTTCCCTGTGTAAACAGAAGTTTATTTGAATGGACCATATTCATGAAACAAGCGGAAATTAACACGTTTTTCTGGACTTTTCGAAGGAACGTGCACAGAAAATGAGTAACTTTTTATATCATGAGAGCGGTTTTATGAGGAGACGTTGCACAGTTTTATAATACATTTAGCCCACAGACAACTACTTTACTTTGGATACCATAAAACGGAAATATTATCCTAAAAAACAACCCAAAAGTTAGTTATTTTCAGATGTTTAACATATTAGATGAATTCAGGTCAAGAAAGCAAAGATTGACTTTCAGACGACCAGAAAATAGCCGTTTGCCAACCAACCCCAGTCTCCCCTGTATCTGTCCTAACAGTAAGATGTTTTCCTGGATGTTCTCTTTGACTCGTCTTCACTTTTACCCTTCAGATGGTCCTCCGCTATAAGCTGAACTTCCATAGTTGCACAGGGGAAGACTCGTGGACCTGCTCCAGCGGGAATTGTGGGATCCAGAGTTCTCTAGTGCTGAACATCGTGGACCAGGAGAGCAGCGGAGAGTGGTGTCAGAGAGAGGGAATCATGACTCGGCAGTTTCTCAGCAATGCCCAATTTCAGCTTGAGTGAGTTATTAGCACACTTTATATTAGGAGCTAAGAATTGCCTCTACACATGTACAACAAACACCTTGGTAAAAAGAGACTTTTTCATAACTTCCATTGAAGGCTGAGCGGTGGTAACTGGGTCAGTAACACCAGAAACCTCATCCTTAATTGGAAAGCGGTGACTTTGGTGGAGCCGAGGAACCGGTCGGACACCGGCCGAATCAACGCGTCCCCCCAGACCACCATCCTGCCAGCTCTGAGGTAAGTATACACCTTAAAGTATATCAGTTTTAATGTGCAAAAACACATATTTTATTTTGCTGGAACTATGACGTCACGTCACTTATTTAAAAAAAAAAGAAAAAGATGTGAATTTGGTTTATTTTATTTGTTTCACTCAGTTTAACCTAATACTTAGAAAAAAAGATTACAATTTTTTTTAAATATAAAAATAGTTCTGTACTTCCGGCTCAGATTCAAGCTGAAGTTCATTAAGACGTCTGCAGTGAACGTTCTGGTACAAACGTTGAGGAAGAACTGAGTCAGGTTACATGCAGTATCCAATTCCAACAGAAAGACAGTCACTAGAGTGACTTTTGACATTTAATAGAAACCTTTGTCTAGACAGAACTGAATCATCAGCAGCGACTGGCTTCCTGGCTCCTGCTTTACAATGAAATTGCGCAATGTTTGTCTCCGTCAGAGTTCCTTCAAACTGTCAGCGAGATTTGAACCTGATGGCGTTTGACCCGACGGCGACGAGGTCAAATGCAGATACGGAAACACAGCGGCAGAGTGTAACCCCTGCACACCGCCGTCCGTCCTCAACCTCTCCTCAGTGAGTAAACACAGACGCTGATGCTTGATAATCCACCATTATAGTCCAATCATAATCCAGATTCAGATCCTCTACTGCAGTAAAAGTATTTAATCACACTGTACTACAAGTAAAAGTCCTACAACCAAAAACTTAGTAAAGTAAAAGTATGTGATCCATGAAATGTACTTAAAGTGGTACTGCTGCATTATTGTTGTGCATGTTTTGAACTAGTTTAATCTACAGCATTGCATCATATTCTTGTTTGTAGCGTTGCTGTCCTGTGAGAACCTCGTATCTCCAGAAAGAGAAACAGCTTTGTGATGATGCATTTTCCAGCTTATCCAAGAGGCTTTTTAAAGAGTTTATTTAGCTGAAGAAGTAGGAGGATTTTCTCAACACATAGAGGAAACATATTTTAGTGGAGGAGAAGAAGAATGTAGAACAAAATGAAAATACGCAAATGAAATACAAGTACTTCAAATTTGTAGTCAGGTACAGTTCTTGAGTAAATGTACATAGTTACATTCCACTTCTGGTTTTGGCTCACTTTGACCAAAAAGACCAAACTGATAAAACAAGCAATGAAATAAAAAAATGTATAGCCTACATTTGGTTCCAGAAGAAATGTTCATGTTGTGCATTTCATTAACTGACAGAAATGACGTTTTTCTTTTTTACCTCTCGTCCCTTTCTGCTGTCCTCTTGCAGTCCTGCTCTCTGTCATTCAGCCCCACCAATAGCAACAACCAAGGTCCGTATGCTGTCCAGCTGGTGATGGAGGACTTTACCAGGCAGACCATCACCTTGACTCAAACCAACGGGTCGGACACCATCTTAAATGCCAACGACGCCATCAGCAAACTGCCAGTCCAGTTTCTTTTTATTGGTAATACTTCTTGTTTTGGCAGCCAGGACTAATGAGGTTGTTTGAAAACTGAATAAATATACAATCAACAGGCACAATCATTGAAAAGCAAAAGCACCATGTGTATACATTCAGTATACCTTCAGCGTAGCATAAAAGTGCTAACGCTAGTTAATGATGTGCTAATGTACTCAGCTAAAGATGTTTAGGTAGAAACTCAACGTTTTAGAAACGTATATCTCCTTCCAGCCTCTCTGGTATCACTACTTCACAACGTTTAACCATGACTAGCTCCAAATCCAGTAAACCAGCCTGAAAATGAAGAAAATCTGAAACAATTGCATTAGAGTCTATTGTCTGATTCAAAGGCGGGACTTAGCGAAGGGTCAAATGCTGGTTTGGAGTCTCTATCACTGAGCTCAATGTAATGCTCCAGAAAGCAAGTTGGATCAAACAAGATATTGTAGTCCACATCAAAGTGGTGGCCCGGATAAGTTCTGCTTGTCTTCATCGTTCCAGTGGACCCTGTGGTGCCGTCCTGCACAGAGGGAATCTATCTGCCCAAATTCCTGCCTCCAACCCCAGCAAACAGAGCTCGGCTGTACACGCCTGTCAATCAACCCCTGGACATCACTATCAATGCAGAGGCAAATGTCTCCACGTAAGTCAATCATAAAAGGAATTTAAAAGAAGGTTAATGGTGCCGAACGTTCTCTGGTGAGATAAGAAATACTTATCAACGTTGAGACATTAGTCAATGTTTTTTATTTTCTGGGGAATTCAGGTGCACAAGGAATTTGATCTGTTGTGTTCTGTCAACACTGACGCAAAGGACAGGTTTGACAAGAGTGCAACAAGTAAAAAACAACCAACCAACCTCACTAGATATAATAATGCAGCATTCATTCAAAGCCAAAAAAAACATGAAAAACATCCTAGAGTACTTTGTGGACAAGCACCATGTTATTTCACAAGATCACAGTTTTAAAGGCGATTACTGGTAACATCCAAGTGTGACTCATCAAAAAAATCAGCCAGCAGTGAAACAATGCCATGAAGGTATGAATATTTGATTAAAAAAAACGGCGTTAGGTGCCAGGGAGAATTTCGATCATGTCGTCACGGAAGACAGCCAGGCTTCATTTGTGGGTGGGGATGGTTTTTGGTAAATGTTATCTTAACGTGCCAAGCCTTTTTCTTTTTCCGTTTGTTAAAAAGGGTTTCCGAGCTGCTGTTCAGCGGGCCGCACAACATAAGCCAGACTACATCAGGAACGGGACAGTACATCCTCAGATGGACGCCGTCTGAAGATGAAGATGGAGAAAGTCACCCCATCTGTTTCGTCGTCCAGGCACTTTCCAAGTCAGTCCCACCAACATTTCCCCATAACACTGACTATGTTTACATGAACACTCATATACCACTATTATTCAGAATGGGACAATTTCCAAATTTGATAAAGTTCACATAAGCATCATATTCTGTTTGGATATTCCGAATGGAGCATTTCCCGACTACGACATGTGTGATATGTTGATATTCTCCAGGTTTTAGGATCATGCTTTGTTCATGTTTACAGCTCATTCACTACATGAGTCTCTACAGAAGTTTCTACGTCTCTTTCTTGTTTACCAGCAGCTCTGTGCGTTGAACACAAACTAGCCAACAGTTTGTAAAGCTGGAGTAGGGATGCATGTCCAAAAAAAAAGAAGGAGAAACACTCCTACTTTAAACATCATGAAGGACTTGGATATCAACAGGTTTTTAGATCTGAACAAATATCTCAACGCCGACCTTTTAGAGAAGGTGTTTGAAGGAATGAAAGAGGGAGGCTGAGTTCACATGGTCCAACAAGTACAACACCTCTGGAACACTTTGATGACGACTAAAATACTACATATTATCATTCACCCGTTCATACATATTCATACACTGATGGCTGTGGCTACCAAGCAAGGTGCCACCTGTCCACCAGAGAGCTAAAGCAATAAACACCATTAACTTTAAATATCTTATAATAATGTGTTATCATCAACATAATTTAGTAAATGAGCCATCATATTGATTTATCTCCACAGTCCCAGCAAGTATCACTCCGATCTCCGATGCGTCATTGTGAGTGTTGGAAACGGTGAGTGTGAGTCCTCGTTGTTGTGAATTCTGTTGCTGGTTTGCTGGATTGATGAAGTTCCATTTGAATCTCTAATATTCACTTCTTTCTACAGACCCAACGATAACCCCAACTGTTGGTCTAATAACTACACCAGTAGATTCAACCAACATCACTACACCATCAGCAACAACAACACCACTAACCACAACTACTGCTCCATCCACAAACACAACACCATTAACCACAACCAGCGGTTCAACAACCACACCAGCTACAACAACTACTCCATCCACAACAACTACCCCATTAACCACAAACAGCAGTACAACAACCACACCAGCTACAACAACTACACCACTAACCACAACTACTGCTCCATCCACAAACACAACACCACTAACCACAACCATTGGTTCAACAACCACACCAGCACAACTACTACTCCATCCTCATCAACAACACCACTAAGCACAACTATGCTCCATCCTCATCAACAACACCACTAAGCACAAACAGCAGTACAACAACCACACCAGCAACAACAACTACTCCATCCTCATCAACAACACCACTAAGCACAACTACTGCTCCATCCTCATCAACAACACCACTAAGCACAAACAGCAGTACAACAACCACACCAGCAACGACAACTACACCATCTGCAACAGCACCACTAACCACAACTAGCGGTTCAACAACCACACCAGCAACGACAACTACACCATCTGCAACAGCACCACTAACCACAACCAGCGGTTCAACAACCACACCAGCCACAACTACTACTCCATCCTCATCAACAACACCACTAACCACAAACAGCAGTACAACAACCACACCAGCTACAACATCTACTCCATCCACAACAACTACCCCATTAACCACAACTAGCGGTTCAACAACCACACCAGCTACAACAACTACACCATCTGCAACAACAACACCACTAACCACAACTACTGCTCCATCCTCATCAACAACACCACTAAGCACAAACAGCAGTACAACAACCACACCAGCTACAACATCTACTCATGCAACAACACCATTAACCACAAACAGCAGTACAACAATCACACCAGCTACGACAACTACACCACTAACCACAACTACTGCTCCATCCACAAACACAACACCACTAACCACAACCAGCGGTTCAACAACCACACCAGCTACAACAACTACTCCATCCACAACAACTACAACAACTACCCCATTAACCACAAACAGCAGTACAACAACCACACCAGCAACGACAACTACACCATCTGCAACAGCACCACTAACCACAACCAGCGGTTCAACAACCACACCAGCCACAACTACTACTCCATCCTCATCAACAACACCACTAAGCACAAACAGCAGTACAACAACCACACCAGCAACGACAACTACTCCATCCACAACAACTACCCCATTAACGACAACTAGCGGTTCAACAACCACACCAGCAACGACAACTACACCATCTGCAACAACAACACCACTAACCACAACTACTGCTCCATCCTCATCAACAACACCACTAAGCACAAACAGCAGTACAACAACCACACCAGCAACAACAACTACACCATCTGCAACAGCAGTACCACTAACCACAACCAGCGGTTCAACAACCACACCAGCCACAACTACTACTCCATCCTCATCAACAACACCACTAACCACAACTACTACTCCATCCACAACAACTACCCCATTAACTCACACAACACCACTAACCACAATACACTCCATCCTCATCAACAACACCACTAACACCACAGTACAACAACCACACCACTACTCTACTCCATCCACAACAACTACACCATTAACCACAAACAGCGGTTCAACAACCACACCAGCTACAACAACTACACCATAACCACAACACTGCTCCACAACAACACAACACCATTAACCACAAACAGCAGTACAACAACCACACCAGCAACAACAACTACTCCATCCACAACAACTACAACAACACCCCATTAACCACAAACAGCAGTACAACAACCACACCAGCAACGACAACTACACCATCTGCAACAGCACCACTAACCACAACCAGCGGTTCAACAACCACACCAGCCACAACTACTACTCCATCCTCATCAACAACACCACTAAGCACAAACAGCAGTACAACAACCACACCAGCAACGACAACTACTCCATCCGACAACAACTACCCCATTAACCACAACTAGCGGTTCAACAACCACACCAGCTACAACAACTACACCATCTAAGCAACAACTAACCACAACTACTCCATCCTCATCAACAACCACTAACCACAACTACTACTCCATCCTCATCAACAACACCACTAACACACAAACAGCAGTACAACAACCACACCAGCTACAACAACTACACCATCTGCAACACTACACCATTAACCACAAACAGCAGTACAACAACCACACCAGCTACAACAACTACACCATCCACAACAACATACACACCACTAACCACAAACAGCAGTACAACAACCACACCAGCTACAACAACTACTCCATCCACAACAACTACCCCATTAACCACAAACAGCAGTACAACAACCACACCAGCTACAACTACACCACTACTCCATCCACAACAACTACCCCATTAACCACAAACAGCAGTACAACAATCACACCAGCTAACGACAACTACTGCACCATCCTCATCAACAACACCACTAACCACAAACAGCAGTACAACAACCACTACTGACAACTCCATCCACAAACAACAACACCACTAACCACAACCAGCGGTTCAACAACCACACCAGCAACAACTACTCCATCCACAACAACTACTACTCCATCCACAACAACTACCCCATTAACCACAAACAGCAGTACAACAACCACACCAGCTACAACAACTACTCCATCCACAACAACTACCCCATTAACCACAAACAGCAGTACAACAATCACACCAGCACGACAACTACACCACTAACCACATACCTCCATCCACAAACACAACACCACTAACCACAACCAGCAGTTCAACAACCACACCAGCAACAACAACTACTCCATCAACTACAACAACTACCCCATTAACCACAAACAGCAGTACAACAACCACACCAGCAACAACAACTACACCATCTGCAAACACCACTAACCACAACAGCGGTTCAACAACCACACCACAACTACTACTCCATCCTCATCAACAACACCACTAAGCACAAACAGCAGTACAACAACCACACCAGCTACAACAACTACACCATCACAACAACTACCCCATTAACCACAAAACGGTTCAACAACCACACCAGCTACAACAACTACACCATCTGCAACAACAACACCACTAACCACAACTACTACTCCATCCTCATCAACAACAGCACTAAGCACAACTACATCCTCATCAACAACACCACTAAGCACAAACAGCAGTACAACAACCACACCAGCTACAACAACTACACCATCTGCAACAACTACCCCATTAACCACAAACAGCAGTACAACAACCACACCAGCGGTTCAACAACTACACCACTAACCACAACTACTACTCCATCCACAACAACTACCCCATTAACCACAAACAGCAGTACAACAACCACACCAGCTACAACAACTACACCACTAACCACAACTACTGCTCCATCCACAAACACAACACCACTAACCACAACCAGAGGTTCAACAACCACACCAGCTATGACAACTACTCCATCCACAACAACTACCCCATTAACCACAACTAGCGGTTCAACAACCACACCAGCAACGACAACTACACCATCTGCAACAACAACACCACTAACCACAACTACTACTCCATCCTATCAACAACACCACTAAGCACAACTACTACTCCATCCTCATCAACAACACCACTACCCACAACCAGCGGTTCAACAACCACACCAGCCACAACCACTACTCCCTCCACAACAACTACCCCTCTAACCACAACCAGCTTTACACCAGCAACAACTGTTCCTTCTTCACAAACAACTGTAAGAGACAGCTCGAACACAAGTGAGTATAACAAGTGGTTATGTAAATAATATCCAACTCTTAATGGACATATAATTAGCTAAGGGAGGGAGCTAAGAGAGGAACAATGAGTTGTCTGAAAATGGAAGATCATTCCTCTGTGCTGTATTAGTCACCTTCAGCGACTCCCTGGCCTGCATTGTAATGTTTGGAAACTGTTCTTCTAGTTGTTGTAGGTCTGAGAATGAGGCTTTCGTCTCCGTCTCCACTGTCTGAGGAGGACATCAAGACCACCATCATACAACAGGTCAGCCTCTTCTTAACTTATCAGACATCAAAGCATCAGATAGCTGCACCGTCTGGGGCTAGCTGCAGGTTCATTAAATGTTGGTGTTCTTACTTTAAACTCTTCTGATGATTTAGAAATACATTAAAACAATCACAGATGTCCCTCTGTACACTGAACCATCTGATAAGGCAGTGTTCATATCCCAGCACCACTGTTACGTTTTCTTCCAGATAAAAGATGAACTGGTGAGACGAGGGCTGCCATCAGACATGACTGTACGCCGCGTCAGTGTTGTGTCATCAAAAAGGACAACCACAGCGACCCCTGTTGATTCAACCTGAAAATATATTCATTTTGATTTCAGTTGCCAGACAAATCGCCAAGCTCAAAATCCTTACTTTTACTGTTAAATAAACTTATTTATTGATCCTTCTCTGGCACAGGTCATGAAATATATATTCCAGATTAAATGTTTGCAATGTGTGCGCAGAATGTGGTTGTAATGATCACCTTTCATGTGCAAATAATTTACTCTATGAATGTTAAAGCAGGTTCCTGTTTTTGCCGCTTTTTATTTTATATCTAATGTGTACTTGTTATTTTTATAATAAATCTATCTGCAAAAACGAAGCAACTTGCAAACGGAAATTGATAAAAAAAGAAAATTCAATTTTGTTTATTGGGTTTTCAAGAGGTCAAATTGGATTATCAATATAGTATCAATATATACATTCAAACTATCCACCTAGACACATACATAAATAAAGCTTTAACTAGGTGTCTATATTCATATACAAATGTGTCAGCAATACAACAGGGGGAACCAGAAACAAACAAATACATCATTGAAAAATGTAATATAACAATCCAGTTAACAGTAAATTAAAATACAAACAAAGGACTAATAAGTAAACATAAGCACAAATAAAAAACGTGAGTCCAAATATGACTTTAATGTCTGTTTATCTGGGACATCATGAGTAAAAACTTGACCTCTTAATACATTTACAGACGAACCCCTTACAGCAAAGAGCTATTTCCTTTCTATTTTAAAACCCTAATCCAACAGAAATTCCCCAAAATGATGACGGAAAAGCAGTTTGCACTTTTAAATGAAAACTTTATCCATTGGCCGTCAACTATTTGTTGAACTCATCGGCTATGATTAAAAGTTTTACAGTGAGGAAGTCTGTTGAGGACAGAAAGGGGGAGAACGACACGTCAAAACCATCTGGTGTCTGGTTACAGCAGTGCAGTCTGGGTAGTCGTACATCAGGTTCTGCACAAACGCTCTTTGTGAAGAACTGGTCCGTCTGCTCCAGCCAGTTTTTCCCCACAGAAGCCGGGAAGACAACGTCTAAAGTGGTGATGTGAGGCTTAAGTGCAGTGTGTGCGCAGAATGTTTGATGCAGTGGCATTTAGCGAGTGTCTAAACTGGTTTTGTATTAGAAAAAAACATGATTACAACATACAGTATTTATGTCAATTTTACAGTCTAATAAACGCTAAACGTGGTCCTTCTTTACTTCCAATGAGAGCTAGGGGAAAAAGTTTAATATGACCACCCAGCTCAAACCCTGCCAACATCATACCTAAATGAAAGCTAAAATGTTGAGTTATTTTGTTATTCAACTTCACACTCATGTTGGCTGTGGTTTGTGTTGGATGCGTTTTACACCTCAATCTGAGTAACTGTACACCATTGGTATTAAACACTTATTTATTGCCATTAATTAAAAGAAATGACCTAAATAGTTCATCAATCTCTTTGTCTACTGATACATATTTACTAGGGGACAGGTTTCAATCAACACAAATATATATCAAAATGAAAATGTTATCAAAATAAAAAGGTGAATATGATTACATCTTCCACAATTATTCTATGTGTTAAAAAATGACAAGCTCCAGTTTTAAAACAAAATGTGTAAATTCAAACATAGGGACAGTATGAGAACCACATTTGTATGTCTTTGTATAGTTTTATTTATTTCTTTATTTTTCTACCATGTCATTTAGAATAAATACTCAAAATCTACTTCATACCATCTACATTTTCTATGGAATAAATGAAAAATGATAATGTAAAAATACCAAATAGCTTATCTGTATTATTACAATTTGTTTACAGAACAGGTTGATCATTATCTCATAACCCAGAAAAAAAATCCTCATACCAGCTGTTCTCTAAGGAGGATTCTTGTGTGTGGGACACTGACAGAGCTTCATCATAGAGAGAGGAACAGTGTGTGTTTGTGTTTGTTTGATTCATGGTCCGTTTGGTTCATTATGTGGCTACATCTGCTGCTGTTGATGGTGCTTGCATGCAGCTCGCAGGCCTCTCATTTCTTGGGGACCGTGATGACTTTTTACCCCAAAACGTCAAACCCAGATGGATCTATCATGGTATGTACATCTATAACTGCAGTTTCTTTAGCTTTTAATGATCACTTTTCTGAACATGGATTACAAAGTACTTTAGATAAAAACCGACAACAATAAAATATAAAATAAAAAAAAAAACAGTTTAACTGAGACTGAAATGTCCTGTTCCAAAAAGCTATTTTAAAATCTTCAGTATAGGATTCACTCTCTGGCAAAAAAAAAAAAAAGTAAAACCTTTTGTCATAACGGAGAAAAGTGTTGGAAGAAGAACTCAGATCTTGTACTTAAGTAAAAGTTGCAACACCGCATTGTAGAAATACTCTACACATGAAAGTGCTACCTTCAAACTCTTAAAGTACAAAAGTATCTGCATAAAAATATAAAGTACCAAAAGTAAAAGTACTCAGTTTACATAATGACTCACTTCAGAATAACATATATTGTATATAAGGATTATACACTGATGCATATTTAAATATTGCAGTTATTTAAAGGTGGAGCTCATATTAACTACTTTATATACTGCTGGGTAGTTTTATCTATAAAAATACATTCAAAGTTATTAGTTGATCAATATTTTGTGTTCATAATCTGAATCTGCAGAGCAAGTCGTTAAATGTATGCAGCGTTGTAACAAGTACAATACTTCCTTCTGAGATTTAGTGGTGTAGAAGTATAAAGCAGCAGAAAATGGGAATGCACAAACAACATTTTAGAAAAGTTTTAATTTAATTAAAATGAACACATTACAGTAAATAAACAGTATTGAGTAAATATACTTAATTACTTTCCTCCACTGGTCAATAATACGTGAAGTGAACAGTCTGCACAGCTCCCTTCTTCTGTATTGTGGATGTTTGAGTTGTTTTATTGCTACAGGTGGTCCTCCGCTATAAGCTGAACTTCCAGTTATGCACTGATAATGTGAAATGGAGCTGTGCCAGTGAGAGATGTGGGACTGTCAGTGCTTTGGAGCTTAACAAGGTGCACCAGGAGAGCAGTGGAGAGTGGTGTCAGAGGGGGGGGACGATGACTCTGCAGGCTCTCAGCCACGCAACGTTTCAGCTTAGGTAAATGCAACATGTACTGCAAAACATTAACTGTTCAAATTCCTCCACCCAGTTGTCCACCCATTGGGTATTTCATGGAGTGTAACATGAAACTTCCGTGGCCTGTTTTACCTCATTGTTTTGGTTCTATGTTGTGCAGTGTTTAAACGCCTTAACACACTGGAGGCATGATGAAAAAACAACACTAAAATGTGAAATATTACAACTATTCATACCTAACCTGACACACCAGATGGAGGGTCACAGAGAACCATCTGAGAAGCTGTCATTGGAAACTGTTTGGAAAAGGAAAGGCACTTTCAAAAAGTATGTGGCATGTGATTGGTTGAAGTATCAATCAAACTCTTGCCAAAGCCAGTTGGGAGAAGAGTGAAAACATCTTCTCCATTGAGAAAAGCCTTCAGTGTTGTTCTTTGATCTTCTTTTAATGAATAAAAACTCTCCAGCTGTGATAAAGATGATGCTATTGCAGCATCTATGCTAAATTCTTCTCCATTGTTGTTTAAAACCAACAGTAGCCACTCCTTGACGTCTAAAAGGAAAAAAAGAAAAAAAAGAAAAAACTCAAAACCACAAAAATGTAATTCTTTAGAAAACTCTAAAGAATTAAAAAAATGTTTTTCTTAAAATGCAACACAGTCCAGTCTACACTTAAAAAAGAGAGAGTCAGATTGTGACAGACGGCAATAATCTGCTATTCTAGGTGCCAATAAATTATCAACACACTTTATGTTGGCGTTTAATTTATTGGAAAGGCCACAATTACTATTGTACATGAGTATAGCCAGATTATGTGTTCAATAACAACATTTGCATGAACTTCCACCACAGCTTAGATGGAGGTTTCTGGATAAATAACACTGTAAACAGCATCATACTTGGAAGAGCTGTGACTGTGGTGGAGCTGAGGATCCGGTCTGACACCGACCAGGCCAACAGATCACCCCAGACCACCACCCTGCCAGCTGTGAGGTAAGCATCCTCACTGGTTCTGCTCCCGTCATGCCACCAAACACCAGAGCACAACCAAGCTGCTGCTGGGAAATGAATCCGGGTGTTTGCATTGGTTGGGTATTTTGCATTTTGTTACTTATATAAGGCGAAGTCAACATGTCAAAAGGGAAATCTTCCTTTTTGTCCATTTACATTTTTTCTTGAGGTTCTAAGAAGAGTGATGCCCTTCGAGACAATATAAAGGACATCATTTTACATTTACACTCTGTTTAAAATATACAGCCAGCAATCGGTTAGCGTATCTTGCCATGAAGACTGGAAACAGGGAAACTGCTCTGGCTCTGTCTAGTGCTGACTCAATCCATATTACTATCTACGTGCTATTTCTCTGCGCAGTAACTTCCTGGAGTCTCTGTCAAAGGCTCACCGCCAAGAAATAGTTCCTCTGTAAAACCACAACAGACACAATAAAACGTTTGATTGGAAAGCTTTGGGGGAATTATCATTTATTTCACCTTTTGGACCAGCTGTTTCTTCCTGTTTCCAGTCCTAATTCTAAAATAAGCTAAGCTAACCGGCTGCTTGCAGTAGCTTCACATCTAACACACAGATATGAGCGTGGTATTGATCTACTCATCTAACTATGTGGTCAAAACAAATACAGGGAGACGCACAATGATAATGATTAGCGCTGCATACAGACAGGTGTTTGCGGACCAAGAAGACGATAGGATTGTTATACGCTGCCACTGAAGTATGGCAGGAGTACCACGTTGTTCCCCCATTTCTCAGAGTTCCTTCAAACTGTCGGAGAGATTTCAACCTGTTGGCATTTGACCCTGACGAAGACGAGGTCAGATGCAGATATGGAAACGTATCACTGTCGGAGTGTAAGCCGTGCTCACCGCCCTCTGTTCTCGACCTCTCATCAGTAAGTAGTCTGCATTCTGACAGCAGAGGCTTTGTGCTAGTGATTAAATATGCAAAGTAGCATTTAAAATAGTGCCATTTGTGGGTTAAGGAAGTCTGGTCTCATTACTAGGGCGTCAAATACCGACCCTTTGTCACGCCTCAGCGACTGTAGGAGACACACTGGGCTTTCAGGTAACAACAAAGTAAACCCATCCGCGTCGTTATTGGTCGCTCAGATTAAATGCCCCTAGAGTATGAAGAAGAATTATAAATACCCAACAAACACAGGACTTTCATGCAGGAGACTGTTGTTTCCCAACATATCGTTGAGTCCTTTTAAAGGTTTTGTACTAATTCTAAACCCAACCATGAGGATTTTTCTAGGCCTAGCTAAGGGGAATTTTATTGCATAAAACAAAGCAAGTGTTTTTGTTTTAATTCACGACGTTAACCACGTGTTTACATCGAGTGTAGCGGAGCATCATAGTTCGACGCTAACCAGTGTGTTAAAAAGTGAGGCCAAGGATTCTGTCCCGTCCATCCCTTCGGTTCAGACTGACCTATCTCAACAACTATTTGAGGGATTGCCATGACATTTTGGACATACATTCATTGTCCTCAGAAGCTGAATCGTAAACACTTAGGTGATCTTTTGACTTTTTATTTTGCACCACTTTGAGGATGACATTTGTGGTTGTGGGTCTCTAAACTAGAGGACGAATGTCATGAAATTTTGTTTTTACAATCATGTCCCCATCAGGAGGATGGTGATACCATAGTTTTTTTTTTTATGTAGTGCTAATAAGCAAAAGGTAGCATGCTAACATACTAAACTAACATGGTAAATATTACCTGCTAAACATTAGCTTTTGAGAAATGCCGATGTGAGCATTCTGATGGTGGCTTTTCTTCATTTTCTGTTTGACTTTTTCTTTTCAACAAAGATAAAATGATGGCCTTGTCTTCCTTGTTTTTATCCTTTTGCAGTCTTGTTCATTGTCATTCAGCCCCACCAATAAGAGCAACGAAGGTCCTTACGCTGTAGAGCTGGTGATGGAGGACTTTCCCAGGCAGACCATCACATTGCTAGACACCGACATGCTTGAGATGCAATCTCCCGACAACTCACTCAGCAAACTACCTGTCCAGTTCCTTTTACAAGGTCAGATTTCATATTTTGAAAGGAAGGGCTACACTGAAGTTTGAATCTCTTTGGCTGAGTTGATCTTAGGTAAATTGGAGACCATCAGTTTTTGGGGTTCATGTTACTCAAGCTGGCTGCTAACCACGTGAGGCACAACATTTGTGTTTCGTCTTTATCGTTCCAGTTGACCCTGCGGTGCCGTCCTGCACAGAGGGAATCTATCTGCCCAAGTTCCTGCCTCCAACCCCAGCAAACAGAGCTCAGCTGTACACGCCTGTCAATCAGTCCCTGGACATCACTATCAATGCAGAGGCAAACGTCTCCACGTGAGTCCGAAGAAAACAAACACTAGATATTAGAGCAGATGTGTTGTCGAACCTCCTCAGGTGGAAGGTGGAAGAGAAACTAGGCCATATATAAACATCCATGACTGACTCAAATGTCATGGATGTGCTACTCCAGAATGGGGCTATACTTAATGAAACCTCAATCTTAATCTTAAAATAACTGCAGCGTTTGGTGGTTATTTTCATTTGATCTATCTTTAATATAATTATTTTTACAATAGCCATTTCAAGATGTGTTCAGATTGAACAGAAGTTCATTTTAGAGGAAAACAAACGCAGATTTGCACCAGGTGGAAAACGTTTACACTTAAAGCAAGTAGAAGAAGCTTTTGGAATGTTTTCCAAGAGCTCCACCGCCTCGTGTCGTAAAGGTTTTGGCTAGAGTGTGCATTTGTTTTTGAAGTGAGTGAAAGTAAGTTTAAACTTGGTCATAAATAGTTTTTTTTCCCTCACTTCAGTGTTCTAGCCTCTCAACTTTATACTAGGGTGACCATATTTTGATTTCCAAAAAAGAGGACACTCAGCCCGGCCACGAGATAGCCTACTTAAATGATACTCGCAGTTTACCCAAAAATTCCCTATAATTTTAATATATATATGTATGGATAGAATATTTTGTTATATTACAAAATAATATCTCTCAAAGACAGAAATTCAGATAGGCTTCATAGAGGTTATTGAACTTTCTTTATTATGCCTCAATTGTAAAAAAAAAAATATATATATATATATAAATGTAAAATAAATGTAAAATCTCTGGAATAAAATAATGATAGAAATAATGTCTCTTCTGTGTTAGAAAAATGAACTAGTAAAATAATAGCTCTCTTTCAAATCTTAGTGGACAAATAAATAATATTATCATTATGAAATAAAAAATGGTAGTAGTAAGTACTTTTTCATGTATTTTAACCAGCTTTTATTACACAAAAGGACCTGGTTAATAAATCAAAATATCAGCACCCACAAATATCATGTATCAGTAGCGCACAGCAGTGTCAAAAACACAAATGTAGAATACTTTAGAAAAAACATCTCTCTTCCAAAGTTAAGTGCCATGTGCAAAGACAGCTGCCAGACCAGTAGCTAGTAAATATCATTCAAGATGTAATTAATAATAATTACCAAGTCATAACATATGAGTATATTAATATTATACATGACTCAGGGCATCAGCTAATCAGATGGTCTGCATTTATAACTACTACAGTCATTAGTTACCCACACAGCCCGACACAAAATACAGAAGTTAGCCTAACACACACAACTATCAACCATTGATTATTATTATTTTTAACAGAGTCTCATGTTCCTATGCCTACAGGAAAATCACATGTTACCAAAGCAGTCTTCCACCTCCCCCTCTTCCAAAACAGGGCCACATACAATGTCATCACCTGGTAATCTCATGCTAACGTTAACGTTACAGCGTCACTAATGACAGATATGAAAACATTGTCATAATGTTAACGTCCACTGACTTTTATAACGTTACGTTAGGTCTTCAATTCAGACCTAACGTCCAAGTCTACTGCCAATTCACACAAAATAAATAAGTTCATATACACAACATACCATTTATGACCGCTGGTCTTCTTTTCTTTCCTTTTTGCCGCCTCTAGATTGTTGACGCTGCTGATTAACATCTGTACGTCATACGACGTCTTCTCTGGCGATGCGTTAAATGGCTACTGTAATAACGCTAACCCACAATGACAACCGGGGAGGGGGCACACACATATACACACATATACACGCACAGAAGGAAAACCGGACATTATCATCAATTAATAAAAAACCCCCGGACGCCCCCGGACGGGACGTAAAAAGTGGACATGTCCGGGGAAAAGAGGACGTTTGGTCAGCCTACTTTATACAATAGATTTGCTCGACAAATGCAGCTAACGTTAGCTACGTTCAACGGAAATTAGCTAGAGCTGAAGCGTTAGCTAGAGTTGTATTGGCGTATTCATATATAAATGCAAAACCACGTCTCGTAATGTATTTCATAAATAAAAAAGATATATTAGATACCAGTCTAGAAGGGAAGGGGACAATTCAGGATACGTTTGAAATCCTTTCAAATTCTTGCAATTTTCTCTATCTGTTGAAAGAAGTATAAGCCAATTTGTGTAAAAAATTGGATTCTCTAAAGAAAAAAAAATGTACTGTCTAATGTACGAGCAAATTATGCAAATGTTTATTTAAACATAAACTTCTTGTACAACGGTTCTTCAGTAAAATATATAGAAAACACCAATCTTATTACTCATGGTCTCGTTTTATTAACTAACTCATATAGAGGCATTAGTAATACATTGACTGTTTCATAACCAGTTTCTTGTTGTAACTTAAGAAATGAATGCCTATCCCAAAGCTGTGTGCACTGCATGGAACTGACACCAAAGTAACACTCAATTGGTGGGTCAGTGTCACAAATTGAATTGCTTGCATCCAATTTCTTATTTTGTGTTAATAAAAGATGGCAACTCATTAAACGTAAGCCAGTCACACAATGGTCACTAAACCAAACAAAGGAATAAAGCTGAGTCAGAGGGCCGGACACAGACAGTCGATTTACTTCATCTGGAAGCAGGGACTGTTTTTTAGAAAGGTTTTTTGTCTTCTGTTCATTAAAGGATCTCTGAGCTGCTGTTCAGCGGGCCGCACAACATAAAACAGACTACATCCGGAGCAGGACAGTACATCCTCAGATGGACGCCGTCTGAGGACGAAGATGGAGAAAGTCACCCCATCTGTTTCGTCATCCAAGCTCTTCACAAGTCAGTCTTAACATGCAGTTAGTACTTGATAAAAACTTTAAACGAACAGAAAAACATTCTAGGAAGGTTGTATTCACAGAGAGTACAACTGCAATTAAAGTACATTTCAATGACGAAAGAAAGCTGCTGTGGCAATAAAAGCTTTCCTTAATTACCCAAAACAGAATGGGTCATTTTCAAGAGTAAGGGAAGTAGGATTATTTGATCATGTTTTCCACTTTTGACAAAAACAGACGTCCCATTTTGTAACAAATCTCTTTATTTATTCACTCAGTTCAGCGAAGTATCACTCGGAGCTACGTTGTCTCGTTGTAATCGTTGAAAACGGTGAGTAGAGCTCTTCTCTGTTTCTTATCATGTTTCAAATTCCATGGCAGATTTAAAAGATTAGTAAAGGCAGTGGTGGAATAAACTTTAGTATTTCCCTCAAATACTTGTACTTAACGTAAGTATTTCCACTTAATGCTACATTATAAATCCACTCCACCAGATGTCAGAGGGGAAACATTCAACTTTAATTCACTTTAACAAAAAGTTGTTATTTTGCAGATTCTGATTTTATTGCTAATTTTAAATCAACTCATGAATGATTATGTAATATCATATGTTCAGCCTACAGGCAGTATATAAAGTAACTTAAATTACATCCACCTTTACCAGCTGCAACATTTATAGATCAATGATTAATATCCAGCAATGTGATTGATCTTATGTTATTATCTGTATAATTAATGCTTTTACATTTGCTGCTTTAAGAATATTTTGATTCTGCGGTACTTTTACAAGGACTGTGACGTATTATTCATAATTGTATTTTTCCTACTTTTTCTTTAGTAAAATTCCAAATACCTCTTTCACCGAGGACTGTGCTAACTCAGAAAACAGATAAAAAGGGGAATGTGTTAACTCAGAGTACAACTACACCGAGGACTGTGCCAACTCTGAGTACAACTACACCGAGGACTGTGCCAACTCTGAGTACAACTACACCGAGGACTGTGCCAACTCAGAGTACAATTACACCCGAGACTGTGTCCGCTCAGAGTACAACTACACCGAGGACTGTGCCAACTCAGAGGACAACTACACCGAGGACTGTGCCAACTCAGAGTACAACTACACCGTGGATTGTGCCAACTAACAGTACAACTACACAGAGGATTGTGTTAACTAAGGGAACAATTACAAAGGGGAATGTGTTAACTCAGAGTACAACTACACCGAGGACTGTGCCAACTCAGAGTACAACTACACCGAGGACTGTGCCAACTCAGAGTACAACTACACCGAGGACTGTGCCAACTCAGAGTACAACTACACCGAGGACTGTGCCAACTCAGAGTACAACTACACCGAGGACTTTGTCAATTCAGAGTACAACTATACCGGGGCCTAGGTCCACTCAGAGTACAACTACAACGGGAACTGAATCCACTGAGAGTACAACTACACGAAGACTGTGTCAATTCAGAGTACAATTACACCCGAGACTGTGTCCGCTCAGAGTACAACTACACCGAGGACTGTGCCAACTCTGAGTACAACTACACCGAGGACTGTGTCAATTCAGAGTACAACTACAGCTGAGATTGTACCCACTCAGAGTATAGCTACAGCCGGGACTGTTTCCACTCAGAGTACAACTACAACAGGAACTGTGTCCACTCAGAGTACAAATGCAACGGGGCCTATGTCAACTCAGAGTACAACTACACCGAGGACTGTGCCAACTCAGAGTACAACTACACCGAGGACTGTGCCAACTCAGAGTACAACTACACCGTGGATTGTGCCAACTAACAGTACAACTACACAGAGGATTGTGTTAACTAAGGGAACAATTACAAAGGGGAATGTGTTAACTCAGAGTACAACTACACCGAGGACTGTGCCAACTCAGAGTACAACTACACCAGACTGTGTCAACTCAGAGTACAATTACACCCGAGACTGTGTCCGCTCAGAGTACAAATACACCGGGGACTGTGTCTGATCAAAGTACATCTACATTGGGGACTGTGTCAAATCAGAGTACAACTACAGCTGAGATTGTATCCACTCTGAGTATAACTACACCCGAGACTGTACCCACGCAGAGTATAACAACAACAACAGGGATTGTTACCACTCATAGTACAACTACAACAGGGATTGTGTCCACTCAGAGTACAACTACAGCTGAGACTGTTCCCACTCGGAGTATAGCTACAGCCGGGATTGTGTCCACTCAGAGTACAACTACACCGGGAACTGTGTCCACCCAGAGTACAACTACACCTGAGACTATACCTACTCATAATACAACAACAACAGGGACTTTTTCCACTCAGAGTAAAACTACACTGGGGCCAATGTCCACTCAGAGTACAAATGCACCGAGGACTGTACCCACTCATAGTACGGCTACATCGGGGCCTATGTCCACTCAGAGTACAATTACATCAGGCCCTTTGGTACCTCAGAGTACAATTACAACAGGGACTGTCCCCACTCAGAGTACAATTACATCGGGCTCCTTTGTAACTCAGACTACAAATACAACAGGGACCGTGTCCGACCAAAGTAAATCTACATTGGGGACTTTGTCAAATCAGAGTACAACTATACCGGGGCCTATGTTCACTGAGAGTAGAACTACATCCGAGACTGTGTCGACTCAGAGTACAAATACACCGAGGACTGTACCCACTCAGAGTACAACAACAACAGGGACTGTGTCCACTCAGCCTGCAAATACAACAGGAACTGTGTCTGATCAAAGTACATCTACATTGGAGACTGTGTCAAATCAGAGTACAAGTACAGCTGAGATTGTATCCACTATGAGTATAACTACAACAGGGATTTTTACCACTCAGAGTACAAATACACCCGAGACTGTACCCACGCAGAGTATAACAACAACAACAGGGATTGTACCCACTCGGAGTACAACTACAGCCGGGATTGTGTCCACTCAGAGTAAAACTACAACAGGGACTGTGTCCGATCAAAGTACATCTTCATTGGGGACTGTGTCCACTCAGAGTACAAATACATCTGAGACTATACCTACTCATAATACAACTACAACAGGGACTATGTCCACTGAGAGTAGAACTACATCCGAGACTGTACCCACTCAGAGTACAAATAAAACGGCGACTTTTTCCACTCAGAGTAAAACTACACTGGGCCCTATGTCCATTCAGAGTACAAATGCACCGAGGACTGTACCCACTCAGAGTACAACTAACAACAGGGACTGTGTCCACTCAGAGTACAAATACAACTACAACTGAGACTATACCTACTCAGAGTACATCTACAACGGGAACTGTGTCCACTCAGAGTACATCTACAACAGGAACTGTGTCCACTCAGAGTACAAATACAACGGGGCCTATGTCAACTCTGAGTACAACTACACCGAGGACTGTGCCAACTCAGAGTACAACTACACCGAGGACTGTGTCAATTCAGAGTACAATTACACCCGAGACTGTGTCTGCTCAGAGTACAAATACATTGGGGACTGTGTCAAATCAGAGTACAACTATAGCTGAGATTGTATCCACTCTGAGTATAACTACAACAGGGATTTTTATCACTCAGAGTACAAATACACCGGGACTGTGTCCACCCAGAGTACAACTACACCTGAGACTATACCTACTCATAATACAATACAACAGGGACTTTTTCCACTCAGAGTAAAACTACACTGGGGCCAATGTCCACTCAGAGTACAAATGCACCGAGGACTGTGAGGCTACTGTGTCCACTCAGAGTACAACTACATCAGGCCCTTTGGGGACTGACTGTCAGAACAATTCATCGGGCTCCTTTGTAACTCAGACTACAAATACAACGGGGACCGTGTCCGATCAAAGTAAATCTACATTGGGGACTTTGTCAAATCAGAGTACAACTATACCGGGGCCTATGTTCACTGAGAGTAGAACTACATCCGAGACTGTACCCACTCAGAGTACAACAACAACAGGGACTGTTTCCACTGAGAGTACAACTACACCTGAGACTGTACCCACTCAGAGTACATCTACAACGGGACTGTGTCCACTCAGAGTACAAATACACCGAGGACTGTGCCAACTCTGAGTACAACTACACCGAAGACTGTGTCAATTCAGAGTACAATTACACCCGAGACTGTGTCCGCTCAGAGTACAACTACACCGAGGACTGTGCCAACTCTGAGTACAACTACACCGAGGACTGTGCCAACTCAGAGTACAACTACACCGAGGACTGTGTCAACTGTACAATTACAACCCGAGACTGTGAGTACAACTACACCGAGGACTGTGTCTATTCAAAGTACAATTACACCCGAGACTGTTTCAACTCAGAGTACAAATACAACGGGGACTATACCCACTCAGAGTACAACTACAACAGGTACTGTGTCCACTCAGAGTACAAAGACACCGGGGAGTGTGTCCGATCAAAGTACAACTACAGCTGAGATTGTACCCACTCTGAGTATAACTACAATAGGGATTGTGTCCACTGAGAGTACAACTACAACTGAGACTGTACCCACTCAGAGTACAAATACAACGGGGGCTGTGGATCAAAGTACATCTACAGCTGAGATTGTACCCACTCGGAGTATAGCTACAGCCGGGACTGTTTCCACTCAGAGTAAAACTACAACAGGAACTGTGGAACTACAACAGGAACTGTGTCCGATCAAAGTACATCTTCATTGGGGACTGTGTCCACTCAGAGTACAAATACACCTGAGACTATACCTGCTCATAATACAACTACAACAGGGACTATGTCCACTGAGAGTAGAACTACATCCGAGACTGTACCCACTCAGAGTACAAATACAACGGGCACTCTGTCCGATCAAAGTACATCTACATTGGAGACTGTGTCAAATCAGAGTACAACTACAGCTGAGATTGTATCCACTCAGAGTACAAATACATCGGGGACTATGTCCACTCAGAGTACAATAACAACAGGGACTGTGTCCACTCAGAGTACAAATACAACTACAACTGAGACTATACCTACTCAGAGTACATCTACAACAGGAACTGTCCCCACTCAGAGTACATCTACAACAGGAACTGTGTCCACTCAGAGTACAAATACAACGGGGCCTATGTCAACTCAGAGTACAACTACACCGAGGACTGTGTCAATTCAGAGTACAATTACACCGAAACTGTGTCTGCTCAGAGTACAAATACATTGGGGACTGTGTCAAATCAGAGTACAACTATAGCTGAGATTGTATCCACTCTGAGTATAACTACAACAGGGATTTTTATCACTCAGAGTACAAATACACCGGGAACTGTGTCCACTCAGAGTACAACTACACCTGAGACTATACCTACTCATAATACAACTACAACAGGGACTTTTTCCACTCAGAGTAAAACTACACTGGGGCCAATGTCCACTCAGAGTACAAATGCACCGAGGACTGTACCCACTCAGACGGTACATCGGGGCCTATGTCCACTCAGAGTACAATTACATCAGGCCCTTTGGTACCTCAGAGTACAATTACAACAGGGACTGTCCCCACTCAGAGTACAATTACAACGGGCTCCTTTGTAACTCAGACTACAAATACAACAGGGACCGTGTCCGACCAAAGTAAATCTACATTGGGGACTTTGTCAAATCAGAGTACAACTAACCGGGGCCTATGTTCACTGAGAGTAGACATCCGAGACTGTACCCACTCAGAGTACAACAACAACAGGGACTGTTTCCACTCAGAGTACAACTACAGCTGAGATTGTACCCACTCGGAGTATAGCTACAACAGGAACTGTGTCCACTCAGAGTACAACTACAACGGGAACTGAATCCACTGAGAGTACAAATAAACCTGAGACTGTACCCACTCAGAGTACAACAACAACAACAACAGGGACTGTGTCCACTCAGCCTGCAAATACAACAGGAACTGTGACTGATCAAAGTACATCTACATTGGAGACTGTGTCAAATCAGAGTACAAGTACAGCTGAGACTGTACCCACTCGGAGTACAAATACACCCGAGACTGTACCCACGCAGAGTATAACTACAACAACAGGGATTGTTACGGGAGTGTGTCCGTCCTCATAGTACAACTACACCTGAGACTATACCTACTCAGAGTACATCTACAACGGGAACTGTGTCCACTCAGAGTACAAATACACCGAGGACTGTGCCAACTCTGAGTACAACTACACCGAGGACTGTGTCAATTCAGAGTACAATTACAGCTGAGACTGTGTCTGATCAAAGTACATCTACATTGGAGACTGTGTCAAATCAGAGTACAAGTACAGCTGAGATTGTATCCACTCAGAGTATAGCTACAACAGGGATTTTTACCACTCAGAGTACAAATACACCGGGAACTGTGTCCACCAGAGTACAACTACACCTGAGACTACACTCATAATACAACAACAACAGGGACTTTTTCCACTCAGAGTAAAACTACACTGGGGCCAATGTCCACTCAGAGTACAAATGCACCGAGGACTGTACCCACTCATAGTACAACTACAACAGGGACTTTTTCCACTCAGAGTAAAACTACATCGGGGCCTATGTCCACTCAGAGTACAATTACATCAGGCCCTTTGGTACCTCAGAGTACAATTACAACAGGGACTGTCCCCACTCAGAGTACAACTAGAGCTGAGACTGTACCCACTCGGAGTATAGCTACATCCGAGACTGTGTTTACTCAGAGTACAAATACACCGGGGCAAATTTCCACTCAGAGTATTATTACATCAGGGCCTTTGGTAACTCAGAGTACAATTACAACTGGGACTATGTCCAGTCAGAGTACAAATACACCGAGGACTGTCCCCACTCAGAGTACAACTACAACGGGCACTGTGTCTATTCAAAGTACAATTACACCCGAGACTGTTTCCGCTCAGAGTACAACTACACCGAGGACTGTGCCAACTCAGAGGACAACTACACCGAGGACTTTGTCAATTCAGAGTACAACTATACCGGGGCCTAGGTCCACTCAGAGTACAACTACAATGGGAACTGAATCCACTGAGAGTACAACTACACCGAAGACTGTGTCAATTCAGAGTACAATTACACCCGAGACTGTTTCCAACTCAGAGTACAACTACACCGAGGACTGTGCCAACTCAGAGTACAACTACACCGAGGACTGTGCCAACTCAGAGTACAACTACACCCGAGACTGTGTCTGCTCAGAGTACAAACTACATTGGGGACTGTGTCAAATCAGAGTACAACTACAGCTGAGATTGTATCCACTCTGAGTATAACTACAACAGGGATTTTGTCACTCAGAGTACAAATACACCGGGAACTGTGTCCACCCAGAGTACAACTACACCTGAGACTATACCTACTCAGATACAACTACACAGGGACTTTTTCCACTCAAGTAAAACTACACTCAGATGTCCACTCAGAGTACAAATACACCTGAGACTGTGTCTGATCAAAGTACATCTACATTGGGGACTGTGTCAAATCAGAGTACAAATACACCCGAGACTGTACCCACTCAGAGTATAACAACAACAACAGGGATTGTGTCCACTCAGAGTACAACTACAGCTGAGACTATACCCACTCGGAGTATACTACATCCGAGACTGTGTCCGCTCAGAGTACAAATACACCGGGACTATGTCAACTCAGAGTACAACTACACCGAGGACTGTGCCAACTCAGAGTACAACTACACCGAGGACTGTGCCAACTCAGAGTACAACTACACCGAGGACTGTGCCAATTCAGAGTACAATTACACCCGAGACTGTGTCTGCTCAGAGTACAAATACATTGGAGACTGTGTCAAATCAAGTACAACTATAGCTGGATTGTATCCACTCAGAGTAAAACTACACCTATGTCCACTCAGAGTACAATTACATCAGGCCCTTTGGTACCTCAGAGTACAATTACAACGGGCACTGTGTCCAATCAGAGTACAACTAGAGCTGAGACTGTACCCACTCGGAGTATAGCTACATCCGAGACTGTGTCTGCTCAGAGTACAAATACACCGGGGCAAATTTCCACTCAGAGTATTATTACATCAGGGCCTTTGGTAACTCAGAGTACAATTACAACTGGGACTATGTCCAGTCAGAGTACAAATACACCGAGGACTGTCCCCACTCAGAGTACAACTACAACGGGCACTGTGTCTATTCAAAGTACAATTACACCCGAGACTGTTTCCGCTCAGAGTACAAATACAACAGGTACTGTGTCCACTCAGAGTACAACTACAACAGGTACTGTGTCCACTCAGAGTACAAAGACACCGGGGAGTGTGTCCGATCAAAGTACAACTACAGCTGAGATTGTACCCACTCTGAGTATAACTACAATAGGGATTGTGTCCACTGAGAGTACAACTACAACTGAGACTGTACCCACTCAGAGTACAAATACAACGGGGGCTGTGTCTGATCAAAGTACATCTACAGCTGAGATTGTACCCACTCGGAGTATAGCTACAGCCGGGACTGTTTCCACTCAGAGTACAACTACAACAGGTACTGTGACTGATCAAAGTACATCTACATTGGGGACTGTGTCCACTCAGAGTACAAATACACCTGAGACTATACCTGCTCATAATACAACTACAACAGGGACTATGTCCACTGAGAGTAGAACTACATCCGAGACTGTACCCACTCAGAGTACAAATACAACGGGCACTGTGTCCGATCAAAGTACATCTACATTGGAGACTGTGTCAAATCAGAGTACAACTACAGCTGAGATTGTATCCACTCAGAGTATAGCTACAACAGGGACTGTGTCCACTCAGAGTACAACTACAACGGGGCCTATGTCCACTCAGAGTACAACTACAATGGGAACTGAATCCACTGAGAGTACAAATAAACCTGAGACTGTACCCACTCAGAGTACAACAACAACAGGTACTGTGTCCACTCAGCCTGCAAATACAACAGGAACTGTGTCTGATCAAAGTACATCTACATTGGAGACTGTGTCAAATCAGAGTACAAGTACAGCTGAGACTGTACCCACTCGGAGTATAACTACAACAGGGATTTTTACCACTCAGAGTACAAATACACCCGAGACTGTACCCACGCAGAGTATAACAACAACAACAGGGATTGTACCCACTCGGAGTACAACTACAACGGGGCCTATGTCAACTCAGAGTAAAACTACACCGAGGACTGTGCCAACTCAGAGTACAACTACACCGAGGACTGTGCCAACTCAGAGTACAAATACACCTGAGACTGTGTCTGATCAAAGTACATCTACATTGGGGACTGTGTCAAATCAGAGTACAACTACACCTGAGACTAATACAACTACAACAGGGACTATGTCCACTGAGAGTAGAACTACATCCGAGACTGTACCCACTCAGAGTAAAACTACACTGGGGCCTATGTCCACTCAGAGTACAACTACAACAGGAACTGTGTCCACTCAGAGTACAACTACAACAGGAACTGTGTCCGCTCAGAGTACAAATAGACAGAGGACTGTGTCTGATCAAACATCTACATTGGGGACTGTGTCAAATCAGAGTACAACTACAACGGGAACTGAATCCACTGAGAGTACAAATACAACGGGACTATACCCACTCAGAGTACAACTACAACAGGTACTGTGTCCACTCAGAGTACAAAGACACCGAGAGTGTGTCCGATCAAAGTACAACTACAGCTGAGACTGTACCCACTCAGAGTACAAATACAACGGGGGCTGTGTCTGATCAAAGTACATCTACAGCTGAGATTGTACCCACTCGGAGTATAGCTACATCCGAGACTGTACCCACTCAGAGTACAAATACAACGGGCACTGTGTCCGATCAAAGTACATCTACATTGGGGACTGTGTCAAATCAGAGTACAACTACAGCTGAGATTGTATCCACTCAGAGTATAACTACAACAGGGACTGTGTCCACTCAGAGTACAACTACATCGAGGACTATGTCCACTCAGAGTACAACTACAACGGGACTGTGTCCACTCAGAGTACAACTACAACGAGGACTGTGCCAACTCAGAGTACAACTACCGTGGATTGTGCCAACTAACAGTACAACTACACAGAGGATTGTGTCCACTAAGGGAACAATTACAAGGGGACTGTGTTAACTCAGAGTACAACTACACGGGACTGTACCACTCAGAGTACAACTACACAGGGACTGTGTCAGAGAACAACTCAGAGTACAGAGTACAACAACAGGGACTGTGTCCACTCAGAGTACAACTACAACGGGAACTGAGATCCACTGAGTACAACTACACCGAAGACTGTGTCAACTCAGAGTACATTACACCCGGGACTGTGTCCACTCAGAGTACAAATACACCGAGGACTGTGCCAACTCTGAGTACAACTACACCGAGGACTGTGTCAATTCAGAGTACAACTACAGCTGAGACTGTACCCACTCAGAGTACAGCTACAGCCGGGACTGTGTCCACTCAGAGTACAACTACAACAGGAACTGTGTCCACTCAGAGTACAAATGCAACGGGGCCTATGTCAACTCAGAGTACAACTACACCGAGGACTGTGCCAACTCAGAGTACAACTACACCGAGGACTGTGTCAATTCAGAGTACAATTACACCGGGGACTGTGTCTGATCAAAGTACATCTACATTGGGGACTGTGTCAAATCAGAGTACAACTACAGCTGAGACTGTATCCACTCTGAGTATAACTACAACAGGGATTTTTACCACTCAGAGTACAAATACATCGGGGCCTATGTCCACTCAGAGTACAACTACAACGGGGACTGTGTCCATTCAGAGGCTAATTACACCCGAGACTGTACCCACGCAGAGTATAACAACAACAACAGGGATTGTACCACTCATAGTACATCTACAGCTGAGACTGTTCCCACTCGGAGTATAGCTACAGCCGGGATTGTGTCCACTCAGAGTACAACTACACCGGGAACTGTGTCCACTCAGAGTACAACTACACCTGAGACTATACCTACTCATAATACAACTACAACAGGGACTTTTTCCACTCAGAGTAAAACTACACTGGGGCCAATGTCCACTCAGAGTACAAATGCACCGAGGACTGTACCCACTCATAGTACAACTACATCGGGGCCTATGTCCACTCAGAGTACAATTACATCAGGCCCTTTGGTACCTCAGAGTACAATTACAACAGGGACTGTCCCCACTCAGAGTACAATTACATCGGGCTCCTTTGTAACTCAGACTACAAATACAACAGGGACTGTGTCCGATCAAAGTAAATCTACATTGGGGCCTATGTCAACTCTGAGTACAACTATACCGGGGCCTATGTCCACTGAGAGTAGAACTACATCCGAGACTGTACCCACTCAGAGTACAAATAAAACGGCGACTTTTTCCACTCAGAGTAAAACTACACTGGGCCCTATGTCCATTCAGAGTACAAATGCACCGAGGACTGTACCCACTCAGAGTACAACTACAACAGGTACTGTGTCCACTGAGAGTACAAATACAACTACAACTAAGACTATACCTACTCAGAGTACATCTACAACAGGGACTGTGTCCACTCAGAGTACAAATACAACGGGGCCTATGTCAACTCTGAGTACAACTACACCGAGGACTGTGCCAACTCAGAGTACAACTACACCGAGGACTGTGCCTGCTCAGAGTACAAATACATTGGGGACTGTGTCAAATCAGAGTACAACTATAGCTGAGATTGTATCCACTCTGAGTATAACTACAACAGGGATTTTTATCACTCAGAGTACAAATACACCGGGAACTGTGTCCACTCAGAGTACAACTACAACAGGGACTGTCCCCACTCAGAGTACAATTACATCGGGCTCCTTTGTAACTCAGACTACAAATACAACAGGGACTGTGTCCGATCAAAGTAAATCTACATTGGGGACTTTGTCAAATCAGAGTACAACTACACCGGGGCCTATGTTCACTGAGAGTAGAACTACATCCGAGACTGTGTCGACTCAGAGTACAACTACACCGAGGACTGTACCCACTCAGAGTACAAATACAACAGGTACTGTGTCCACTCAGAGTACAAATACACCTGAGACTGTGTCTGATCAAAGTACATCTACATTGGGGACTGTGTCAAATCAGAGTCCAACTACAGCTGAGATTGTACCCACTCAGAGTACAAATACACCTGAGACTGTACCCACTCTGAGTATATCTACAACAACAGGGATTGTTACCACTCAGAGTACAAATACACCTGAGACTATACCTACTCATAATACAACTACAACAGGGACTATGTCCACTCAGAGTACAACTACAACAGGAACTGTGTCCACTCAGAGTACAACTACAACAGGAACTGTGTCCGCTCAGAGTACAAATAGACAGAGGACTGTGTCTGATCAAAGCCCATCTACATTGGGGACTGTGTCAAATCAGAGTACAACTACAACGGGAACTGAATCCACTGAGAGTACAAATACAACGGGGACTATACCCACTCAGAGTACAACTACAACAGGTACTGTGTCCACTCAGAGTACAAAGACACCGGGGAGTGTGTCCGATCAAAGTACAACTACAGCTGAGATTGTACCCACTCTGAGTATATCTACAACAACAGGGATTTTTACCACTCAGAGTACAAATACACCCGAGACTGTACCCACGCAGAGTATAACAACAACAACAGGGATTGTACCCACTCGGAGTACAACTACAGCCGGGATTGTGTCCACTCAGAATAAAACTACAACAGGAACTGTGTCCGATCAAAGTACATCTTCATTGGGGACTGTGCCCACTCAGAGTACAAATACATCTGAGACTATACCTACTCATAATACAACTACAACAGGGACTATGTCCACTGAGAGTAGAACTACATCCGAGACTGTACCCACTCAGAGTACAAATAAAACGGCGACTTTTTCCACTCAGAGTAAAACTACACTGGGCCCTATGTCCATTCAGAGTACAAATGCACCGAGGACTGTACCCACTCAGAGTACAACTACAACAGGTACTGTGTCCACTCAGAGTACAAATACACCTGAGACTGTGTCTGATCAAAGTACATCTACATTGGGGACTGTGTCAAATCAGAGTACAACTACAGCTGAGATTGTACCACTCATAGTACAACTACAACAGGGACTATGTCCACTCAGAGTACAACTACATCCGAGACTGTACCCACTCAGAGTAAAACTACACTGGGGCCTATGTCCACTCAGAGTACAACTACAACAGGAACTGTGTCCACTCAGAGTACAAATACAACGGGGCCTAGTGTCAACTCAGAGTACAAATACAACGGGCACTGTGTCCGATCAAAGTACATCTCCATTGGGGACTTTGTCAAATCAGAGTACAACTATACCGGGGCCTATGTTCACTGAGAGTAGAACTACATCCGAGACTGTGTCCACTCAGAGTACAACTACAACTGAGACTATACCTACTCAGAGTACAAATACACCGAGGACTGTACCCACTCAGAGTACAACTACAACAGGTACTGTGTCCACTCAGAGTACAAATACACCTGAGACTGTGTCTGATCAAAGTACATCTACATTGGGGACTGTGTCAAATCAGAGTACAATTACAGCTGAGATTGTACCCACTCAGAGTATAACTACAACAGGGACTGTGTCCACTCAGAGTACAAATACAACGGGGCCTATGTCCACTCAGAGTACAAATACAACGGGGCCTATGTCCACTCAGAGTACAACTACAACGGGAACTGAATCCACTGAGAGTACAAATAAACCTGAGATTGTACCCACTCAGAGTACAACAACAACAGGGACTGTGTCCACTCAGCCTGCAAATACAACAGGAACTGTGTCTGATCAAAGTACATCTACATTGGAGACTGTGTCAAATCAGAGTACAAGTACAGCTGAGACTGTACCCACTCGGAGTATAACTACAACAGGGATTTTTACCACTCAGAGTACAAATACACCCGAGACTGTACCCACGCAGAGTATAACAACAACAACAGGGATTGTACCCACTCGGAGTACAACTACAGCCGGGATTGTGTCCACTCAGAGTAAAACTACAACAGGGACTGTGTCCGATCAAAGTACATCTTCATTGGGGACTGTGCCCACTCAGAGTACAAATACATCTGAGACTATACCTACTCATAATACAACTACAACAGGGACTTTTTCCACTCAGAGTAAAACTACACTGGGCCCTATGTCCATTCAGAGTACAAATGCACCGAGGACTGTACCCACTCAGAGTACAATAACAACAGGGACTGTGTCCACTGAGAGTACAAATACAACTACAACTGAGACTATACCTACTCAGAGTACATCTACAACAGGAACTGTGTCCACTCAGAGTACAAATACAACGGGGCCTATGTCAACTCAGAGTACAACTACACCGAGGACTGTGTCAATTCAGAGTACAATTACACCCGAGACTGTGTCTGCTCAGAGTACAAATACATTGGGGACTGTGTCAAATCAGAGTACAACTATAGCTGAGATTGTATCCACTCTGAGTATAACTACAACAGGGATTTTTATCACTCAGAGTACAAATACATCGGGAACTGTGTCCACTCAGAGTACAACTACACCTGAGACTATACCTACTCATAATACAACTACAACAGGGACTTTTTCCACTCAGAGTAAAACTACATCGGGGCCTATGTCCACTCAGAGTACAATTACATCAGGCCCTTTGGTACCTCAGAGTACAATTACAACAGGGACTGTCCCCACTCAGAGTACAATTACAACGGGCACTGTGTCCACTCAGAGTACAACTAGAGCTGAGACTGTACCCACTCGGAGTATAGCTACATCCGAGACTGTGTCTGCTCAGAGTACAAATACACCGGGGCAAATTTCCACTCAGAGTATTATTACATCAGGGCCTTTGGTAACTCAGAGTACAATTACAACTGGGACTATGTCCAGTCAGAGTACAAATACGCCGAGGACTGTCCCCACTCAGAGTACAACTACAACGGGCACTGTGTCTATTCAAAGTACAATTACACCCGAGACTGTTTCCGCTCAGAGTACAAATACACCGAGGACTGTGCCAACTCTGAGTACAACTACACCGAGGACTGTGCCAACTCTGAGTACAACTACACCGAGGACTGTGCCAACTCAGAGGACAACTACACCGAGGACTGTGCCAACTCAGAGTACAACTACACCGAGGACTGTACCCACTCAGAGTATAACTCAGAGTACAACTACAACGGGAACTGAATCCAGTGAGAGTACAACTACACCGAGGACTGTGTCAATTCAGAGTACAACTACAGCTGAGATTGTACCCACTCAGAGTACAACTACAACAGGAACTGTGTCCACTCAGAGTACAAATACAACGGGGCCTATGTCAACTCAGAGTACAACTACACCGAGGACTGTGTCAACTCAGAGTACAACTACACCGGGGCCTAGGTCCACTCAGAGTACAACTACAACGGGAACTGAATCCAGTGAGAGTACAACTACACCGAGGACTGTGTCAATTCAGAGTACAATTACACCCGAGACTGTGTCCGCTCAGAGTACAAATACACCGGGGACTGTGTCTGATCAAAGTACATCTACATTGGGGACTGTGTCAAATCAGAGTACAACTACAGCTGAGATTGTATCCACTCTTAGTATAACTACAACAGGGATTTTTACCACTCAGAGTACAAATACATCGGGGCCTATGTCCACTCAGAGTACAACTACACGGGAACTGAACAAGAGTACAAATAAACCTGAGACTGTACCCACTCAGAGTACAACAACAACAGGTACTGTGTCCACTCAGCCTGCAAATACAACAGGAACTGTGTCTGATCAAAGTACATCTACATTGGAGACTGTGTCAAATCAGAGTACAACTACAGCTGAGATTGTACCCACTCAGAGTACAACTACAACAGGGACTGTGTCCACTGAGAGTACAAATACAACTACATCCTGAGACTGTACCCACTCAGAGTACAAATACAACAGGAACTTGTCCACTCAGAGTACAAATACACTGGGCCTATGTCAACTCAGAGTACAACTACACCGAGGACTGTGTCCATTCAGAGTACAACTACACCGAGGACTGTGTCCACTCAGAGTACAAATACACCTGAGACTGTGTCTGATCAGAGTACAACTACATTGGGGACTGTGTCCACTCAGAGTACAACTACAACAGGGATTTGTATCACTCAGAGTACAAATACACGGGAACTGTGTCCACTCATAGTACAACTACACCTGAGACTATACCTACTCATAATACAACTACAACAGGGACTTTTTCCACTCAGAGTAAAACTACATCGGGGCCTATGTCCACTCAGAGTACAATTACATCAGGCCCTTTGGTACCTCAGAGTACAATTACAACAGGGACTGTCCCCACTCAGAGTACAATTACAACGGGCACTGTGTCCACTCAGAGTACAACTAGAGCTGAGACTGTACCCACTCGGAGTATAGCTACATCCGAGACTGTGTCTGCTCAGAGTACAAATACACCGGGGCAAATTTCCACTCAGAGTATTATTACATCAGGGCCTTTGGTAACTCAGAGTACAATTACAACTGGGACTATGTCCAGTCAGAGTACAAATACACCGAGGACTGTCCCCACTCAGAGTACAACTACAACGGGCACTGTGTCTATTCAAAGTACAATTACACCCGAGACTGTTTCCGCTCAGAGTACAAATACAACGGGGACTGTGCCAACTCAGAGTACAACTACACCGAGGACTGCCAACTCTGAGTACAACTACACCGAGGACTGTCCAACTCAGAGTACAACTACACCGAGACTGTGCCCACTCAGAGTACAACTACACCGAGGGACTGTGTCCACTCAGAGTACAACTACAACTGAGACTGAATCCACTCAGAGTACAACTACACCGAGGACTGTGTCAATCAGAGTACATCTACAGCTGAGATTGTACCCACTCAGAGTACAACTACAACAGGAACTGTGTCCACTCAGAGTACAAATACAACGGGGCCTATGTCAACTCAGAGTACAACTACACCGGGACTGTGTCCACTCAGAGTACAACTACACCTGGGACTAGGTCCACTCAGAGTACAACTACAACGGGAACTGAATCCAGTGAGAGTACAACTACACCGAGGACTGTGTCAATTCAGAGTACAATTACACCCGAGACTGTGTCCGCTCAGAGTACAAATACACCGGGGACTGTGTCTGATCAAAGTACATCTACATTGGGGACTGTGTCAAATCAGAGTACAACTACAGCTGAGATTGTATCCACTCTTAGTATAACTACAACAGGGATTTTTACCACTCAGAGTACAAATACATCGGGGCCTATGTCCACTCAGAGTACAACTACAACGGGAACTGAATCCACTGAGAGTACAAATAAACCTGAGACTGTACCCACTCAGAGTACAACAACAACAACAGGGACTGTGTCCACTCAGCCTGCAAATACAAAAGGAACTGTGTCTGATCAAAGTACATCTACATTGGAGACTGTGTCAAATCAGAGTACAAGTACAGCTGAGACTGTACCCACTCGGAGTATAACTACAACAGGGATTTTTACCACTCAGAGTACAAATACACCCGAGACTGTACCCACGCAGAGTATAACAACAACAACAGGGATTGTACCCACTCGGAGTACAACTACAGCCGGGATTGTGTCCACTCAGAGTAAAACTACAACAGGGACTGTGTCCGATCAAAGTACATCTTCATTGGGGACTGTGCCCACTCAGAGTACAAATACATCTGAGACTATACCTGCTCATAATACAACTACAACAGGGACTATGTCCACTGAGAGTAGAACTACATCCGAGACTGTACCCACTCAGAGTACAAATAAAACGGCGACTTTTTCCACTCAGAGTAAAACTACACTGGGCCCTATGTCCATTCAGAGTACAAATGCACCGAGGACTGTACCCACTCAGAGTACAACTACAACAGGTACTGTGTCCACTCAGAGTACAAATACACCTGAGACTGTGTCTGATCAAAGTACATCTACATTGGGGACTGTGTCAAATCAGAGTACAACTACAGCTGAGATTGTACCCACTCAGAGTACAAATACACCTGAGACTGTACCTACTCATAATACAACTACAACAGGGACTATGTCCACTGAGAGTAGAACTACATCCGAGACTGTACCCACTCAGAGTAAAACTACACTGGGGCCTATGTCCACTCAGAGTACAACTACAACAGGAACTGTGTCCACTCAGAGTACAACTACAACAGGAACTGTGTCCGCTCAGAGTACAAATACACCGGGGACTGTGTCTGATCAAAGTACATCTACATTGGGGACTGTGTCAAATCAGAGTACAACTACAACAGGTACTGTGTCCACTCAGAGTACAAATACACCTGAGACTGTGTCCACTCAGAGTACAACTACAACAGGGACTATGTCCACTGAGAGTACAAATACATCTGAGACTGTACCCACTCAGAGTACAAATACAACGGGCACTGTGTCCACTCAGAGTACAAATACACCTGAGACTGTGTCCGATCAAAGTACATCTACATTGGAGACTGTGTCAAATCAGAGTACAACTACAGCTGAGATTGTACCCACTCAGAGTATAGCTACAACAGGGACTGTGTCCACTCAGAGTACAAATACAACGGGGCCTATGTCCACTCAGAGTACAAATACGGGAACTGAATCCACTGAGAGTACAAATAAACCTGAGACTGTACCCACTCAGAGTACAACAACAACAGGGACTGTGTCCACTCAGCCTGCAAATACAACAGGAACTGTGTCTGATCAAAGTACATCTACATTGGAGACTGTGTCAAATCAGAGTACAAGTACAGCTGAGATTGTACCCACTCAGAGTATAACTACAACAGGGATTTTTACCACTCAGAGTACAAATACACCCGAGACTGACAGAGTATAACAACAACAACAGGGATTGTACCCACTCGGAGTACAACTACAGCCGGGATTGTGTCCACTCAGAGTAAAACTACAACAGGGACTGTGTCCGATCAAAGTACATCTTCATTGGGACTGTGCCCACTCAGAGTAAAACTACAATGTATTCAGTACTACACCGGGACTGTACCCACTCAGAGTACCTACAACACTGTGTCCACTCAGAGTACAACTACAACAGGGCCTATGTCAACTCAGAGTACAAATACACTCCAACTCAGAGTACAACTACATGGGAACTGAGACTGTACCCACTGTGTCAAGAGTACAACTACAACGAGGACTGTGCCAACTCACAGTACAACTACACCGAAAACTGTACCAACTCAGAGTACAACTACACCGAGGACTGTGTCAATTCAGAGTACTACACCCGAGACTGTGTAAAAGTACAACAGGGACTGTGTCCGATCAGAGTACATCTTCATTGGGGACTGTGTCCTCAGAGTACAAATACACGGAGACTGTACCCACTCAGAGACTAATACAACGGGAACTCTGTACTCACTCAATACAACTACAACAGGGACTATGTCCACTCAGAGTACAACTACATCCGAGACTGTACCCACTCAGAGTACAAATAAAACGGCGACTTTTTCCACTCAGAGTAAAACTACACTGGGCCCTATGTCCATTCAGAGTACAAATGCACCGAGGACTGTACCCACTCAGAGTACAATAACAACAGGGACTGTGTCCACTCAGAGTACAAATACAACTACAACTAAGACTATACCTACTCAGAGTACATCTACAACGGGGCTTATGTCAACTCAGAGTACAACTACACCGAGGATTGTGCCAACTAACAGACTGAGATTGTACCCACTCAGAGTACATCTACAACAGGAACTGTGTCCACTCAGAGTACAACTACACCGAGGACTGTGTCAATTCAGAGTACAATTACACCGAGACTGTGTCTGCTCAGAGTACAAATACATTGGGGACTGTGTCAAATCAGAGTACAACTACAGCTGAGATTGTATCCACTCTGAGTATAACTACAACAGGGATTTTTATCACTCAGAGTACAAATACACCGGGAACTGTGTCCACTCAGAGTACAACTACACCTGAGACTATACCTACTCATAATACAACTACAACAGGGACTTTTTCCACTCAGAGTAAAACTACATCGGGGCCTATGTCCACTCAGAGTACAATTACATCAGGCCCTTTGGTACCTCAGAGTACAATTACAACAGGGACTGTCCCCACTCAGAGTACAATTACAACGGGCACTGTGTCCACTCAGAGTACAACTAGAGCTGAGACTGTACCCACTCGGAGTATAGCTACATCCGAGACTGTGTCTGCTCAGAGTACAAATACACCGGGGCAAATTTCCACTCAGAGTATTATTACATCAGGGCCTTTGGTAACTCAGAGTACAATTACAACTGGGACTATGTCCAGTCAGAGTACAAATACACCGAGGACTGTCCCCACTCAGAGTACAACTACAACGGGCACTGTGTCTATTCAAAGTACAATTACACCCGAGACTGTTTCCGCTCAGAGTACAAATACAACGGGAACTGTGTCCACTCAGAGTACAAAGACACCGGGGAGTGTGTCCGATCAAAGTACAACTACAGCTGAGATTGTACCCACTCTGAGTATAACTACAATAGGGATTGTGTCCACTGAGAGTACAACTACAACTGAGACTGTACCCACTCAGAGTACAAATACAACGGGGGCTGTGTCTGATCAAAGTACATCTACAGCTGAGATTGTACCCACTCGGAGTATAGCTACAGCCGGGACTGTTTCCACTCAGAGTAAAACTACAACAGGAACTGTGTCCGATCAAAGTACATCTTCATTGGGGACTGTGTCCACTCAGAGTACAAATACACCTGAGACTATACCTGCTCATAATACAACTACAACAGGGACTATGTCCACTGAGAGTAGAACTACATCTGAGACTGTACCCACTCAGAGTACAAATACAACGGGCACTGTGTCCACTCAGAGTACAAATACACCTGAGACTGTGTCCGATCAAAGTACATCTACATTGGGGACTGTGTCAAATCAGAGTACAACTACAGCTGAGATTGTACCCACTCAGAGTATAGCTACAACAGGGACTGTGTCCACTCAGAGTACAACTATGTACTCAACGGGAACTGAATCCACTGAGAGTACAAATAAACCTGAGACTGTACCCACTCAGAGTACAACAACAACAGGTACTGTGTCCACTCAGCCTGCAAATACAACAGGAACTGTGTCTGATCAAAGTACATCTACATTGGAGACTGTGTCAAATCAGAGTACAAGTACAGCTGAGATTGTACCCACTCAGAGTATAACTACAACAGGGATTTTTACCACTCAGAGTACAAATACACCCGAGACTGTACCCACGCAGAGTATAACAACAACAACAGGGATTGTACCCACTCGGAGTACAACTACACTGGGCCCTATGTCCACTCAGAGTACAAATACACTGGGACTGTGTCCACTCAGAGTACAAAACACAACTGAGGACTGTACCCACTCAGAGTACATCTACAACAGGAACTGTGTCCACTCAGAGTACAAATACAACAGGAGACTATGTCAACTCAGAGTACAAATACAACGGGGACTGTGCCAACTCAGAGTACAACTACAATGGGAACTGAATCCACTGAGAGTACACCGAAGACTGTGTCAACTCTGAGTACAACTACACCGAGGACTGTGCCAACTCACAGTACAACTACACCGAAAACTGTACCAACTCAGAGTACAACTACACCGAGGACTGTGTCAATTCAGAGTACAATTACACCCGAGACTGTGTCCGCTCAGAGTACAACTACACCGGGGCAAATTTCCACTCAGAGTATTATTACATCAGGGCCTTTGGTATCTCAGAGTACAACTACAGGAACGTCCACTGAGGACTGTGTCCACTCAGAGTACAACAACAGTACATCTACAAGCTGAGACTGTACCCGGGACTGTACCCACTCAGAGTACAAATAAAACGGGGCCTATGTCCACTCAGAGTTCAACTACATCGGAGACTGTGCAAAATCAAAGTATGACCTCCATTCCTTTCACTAATACATTACAACACAACATATCATCATACTGTTCGTATGATATCTCACAAAAAGTTACTCCTCATGTTTTTCTACTTGATTAAAGTTCAGTAAAAGATTGAAAAAATACTAATATTTCATTTGTTAGGCAACAAAAGTCTTTAGTTGTGTAATGGAAAAGATAATTTAATACTTAGTAAGGTTCATGAAAATATTGTGAAATACTTAGTTTAGAAAAGAGTGAAAATACCTAGTAAGGTTTGGGATATTATCGTAAGACAGTTAGGTTTTGGAAAAGAAGGTGATATACTTAGTTTTGTTTAAGAAATGAGTTGAAATACTGAGTTAGGTTTAGGAGAATGTCATAAAATACTGAGTTAAGTTCAGGAAAAAAGATCTTGAAATACTTAGTTAGGTTTGAGAAAATATGGTGGTTTTGGTTGAAATAACTATGTCAGTGCTGTTGCTGAAGAACGCAAGTTAACTAATAAATCGATGTTGACTTCTAGTTTCACGTGGGGAACAAATCAGTTTTGTTTTTTTGAGATCTTTATACTTCCTTGTTCTTGATAACGTGTATGACGTACGAAAATACTTTGTGGGATATCTTCGAATTACGTTAGATTCATTTTTTGTAGGTATAGCTTTGAACGCTGGAGGAGAACGGCCTGCACAATCTGAACAACGCACACATTCTCGTTCAAACCCAAGAAAACCGCTTTAGTTAGCTTCATGCTTTGACCTTTGTCTGTCCTGTATGACTCTGAAAAACCCCAAAAAGGCCTGAAGCAGTTCTTTTTCTAGTCGTCGTAGGTCTGAGGGTGAAGGGTACCTCTTCGTCTCCGCTGTCGGACGACGACATCAGGAACGCCGTCGTACAACAGGTCAGTCTGCTTCTTACTTCTTCTTCAAAGCACCACACAAACACGCAGAGATACTTCAAATATGCATTACTTCCAGTTTTCAAAGGTAATGCTGGATTTTCAGAAGCAGTGGTGGTAGAAGTACTCCGAATTTTTACTTAAGTAAAAGAAGCAATACAGTGTAGAAATACTCTGTTCCAAGAAACAGTTCTGCTTTTAAATTCCACTGAAGAAAAAGTTGAAAAGCATTAGTATAAAAAAATACCAAAAGTAAAACTACTCATTTTGTAGAACAGCCCATTTTAGAATAATATTTATTATATAATTGGATTATAATTACTGATGCATTAATGTGTTCATCATTTAGCTCATTTAAATGAATTGATATGCTGCTGGGAAGCCTGTGGATTTCCCCTGGAGACCAATTAAGTTTAATATAATAATAATACATCACATTTTCAAATCATCAATCAAAATCTGCAAAGTAACTAAACTTATCAGATAAATGTAGTGGAGTATAAAAGTACAATATTTCCCTCTGACATGTAGTGAAGTAGAAATATGAAGTATATGAAAAATGGAAAAAGTCAGAATTTTGAAAATTGTACTTAAGATGTACTAGTTCACATACTGTACTTCTCAGCAGTACTTTGTGTTTCCCCCCTCCAGCTTAAAGAGGAGCTGGTGAGACAGGGGATGCCGGTAAACTTCACTCGCCTCGGGGGGAGAGTTTGACTTCCGTCGGTTCAACGTCATCACTCTTCTTCTCCTGACTGCCGGGAATTCACATCCTCAGTTACTCTGCTGGAGCTAAAACACAACAAAGTTTTATGAATATCTTTGAAGAAATAGTGTAGTTTCTTGCCTTATAATGCACATTCAGGGGTGAAAGAAGTACTCTCATCTTGTAAAGTAAAAGTAGAAATGCAACAGTGTAGGAAAAGATGGTGAAATACTTAGTTAGGTTTAGGAAAAGAATTAGCAGACAATCTATAAGTAATCTAAAATGAAAAACTGCCTTATGAAATCATCTTGTGTTGCCTAAAATGTGAGAGCTGTAAAGTTGTGGCGTGGTGATGGACAACTTCTATGAGGAAAAACTTTTCTAGAGATTGTATAAATGCTAAAAACAAATTCCTGCTAAACAATGTAAAATAAAAATACAGTTTTTATATGATTAACCAGCAGCTGTTGTCCTTACAATGTACTGTATGTTAGTGCTGTTTGTTTATTAACTGCCAAAACAAAATTAATATTCTGAATTTAGAATTAATCTTGAACAAGACAAAAAGGAGCCAATGAAGATTTGAAGATTTTCCCTTTTACTGTTTTGTTGTGTAAAATATGAAGACTCCGGTCTGAGTGACTCTTCATTGACCTCAATGGTTAAATCAATTTTTAACCACATTCACACTTTTCATTTGGCGTTTTAATACAATGCCAAAATGTATTTCTGCAATTTCATTTTGTGCTTTGGATTAAATGTATGCTTTGCATAGCTGCAGATGGAGATTGAGGATGTATTAGAACAATATAAATTGTAGAAAACTACGGTTAAAAAGACTTTAATGTTTCTCAATCACAACTACCAAGAAACATCATGTACTAAAGGCAGTAAAAACGCTTTCTCCCACTTTATTTCTCCAGATAGAAAACTCTGGACGAGTCTAGTTTATTGAAAGTGAGAAGTGTTCATCTCCTGCATGTTCAGATCTGTGAGCAGCTCACTGACGTCAGCGTAGCCGACTCGCTTTGAGAGGATCTTGGCGCGGACCTTTGGCTTGATGAGGTGGGGGGGCACGCCCATCCGCAGAGCCTTCCTCACCACCACGCTGTTCATCATCAGCGCCTCCTCCAGCTGGTTGGTTTCCATGGGAACCTCCTGGTTATTCCCAGTGCAGGACCCGCCGTTGTTGGCTGCAAACAGGTCTGCGACCAGCTCCTTTATGTCGGCGTAGTTGGCGCCCTGGGTTTGAACCCTGCGCTGCACGGTCACGAGGACGAGGTGGAGAGGGAGGTTCATCCTCAGCGCCTCGCGGACAATGATCGAGTTCTCTGGACAGTTTCCAGGCACAATGTTTAAGCACCTGGAGAGAATGGTGATGGGGATGATGATGGTACTGCCAGGGTTAATTACAACCTTTTTTTCTAAAAGCCCAAATCAATCAATCAACTACAACATTGGCAGATGTTCTTCACCACTCTTCCTCTGAGTGCCTGAATTCTTAATGTCACACCTAAAGTTTAAATAGGCCTTTCATTTCCATATTCCCTTAAAATAAATACTTTTGTCTGATTCATAAAAGTCAGATCAAGGACGCATAAAATAAAAATCTCTGTATGTCTTTTTTGACAGAGGTCAATTTTCCATACAAATCTGTCACACATTTAAACATAATTACTTGAGAAAAGAACAAAACAGAAAGTGTGAAAGTAATCTATCCATTACTGTTATGTAAGTATTATTATGAAGTAGTAGGGAATAAATAAGTACATTGAAAAGAATTGAAATATAAAGACTGTAAACAATAAACAGAAAAAAGAATACAATTTTCATTTATATTAACATTTATTCATGCGTAAATGTTGTTTTCTTGTATATGCATGGGTTTTGAACGCATAGTTGCACATCAGCCACTACGATAGCGCTCACTGTAGTGGCTGATGTGCAACTATGCCATCAAAAAAAGGGTTCATTTCTGTATTGTCAAACAGAACAGTCAAAGTTTAAATGATGGAAAACCTTACTGATAGCATAATGGAAACATGCCATCTCATGTTTTAATATGAGGAAGGTTTTCAGCTCTTCACTGGATGTTTAAATCAAAAGCTCCATGATTTATTCATTTATCTAACTTTGATTCCATTTCATTTTAATTCAATTTAACTCTTCCACGTCATTTTTTTTGCAATATTTCTACTTTTACTTTTGAACAAAGAGAATAATAATAATATACTTTTAATTGTTATCAATTAGTCATTGAGACATGTAGCTGAATTTTCTTAAAGCTTTTGAGCTCTCTGGATCTCCTGGTTGGTAATATTCAGAACATGTTTTCTTACCGCTGTGTGGTCTCCAGAGGACGGGGGTTCTGTCCTAAAGAGGCAGCTTCTTGTGGTTTGGCTTCCTTCAGATGACAAGTATAGACAGAGGAAAAAACACAGACGTCATAATAATAAAAAAAGCCTTCTTCCAAATACAATCTATGTCAAGGTTTCCTAAGATGCAGTTCCTCTTATGGCCACCAGGTTTCACCATCAGTGGAAGTCTCCATCATGGTTTCTCTTGGTGCTGATTGACTATTTGAGTCAATTTGGACTTTCTGGCTACAATAAATAACAAATGTTTGGCATGAAATCTTAATTTTTCCCGCTGCGGTGGATTCATTTAGTCTGTGATCTCCTCACCATACAGGTGTTGCTTCTCAGCATCTGTCCCAGCAGAGCTCCAGCTTTGATGGGAGCCTCGATGGTTTTACCACAGACAGTTTGCTGTGAGGTCATCGAGCTGAAAATACACTGTATGCATGTAATGAGTGGAAACTGAAAGTTTATTGTGATAGCAGGAGTTTATTTTGAAAAGACATCATGCATGTAATGAGTGAAACTATACATTTACAGTGGACACAGAAGTTTATTTTGAAAGGACATCATACATGTAACAAGCTGAAACACATTGTTTCCTGTGAACCCAAATGTTTATTTTGAAAAGTCACTGAATGCATGTAATGAGCAGGAATTATATTTTGCTGTGATCACAGGAGTTTGTTTTGAAAAGTCACCATGCATGTAATGAGCGATACTATATTTTCTTAGAACACAGTTTATTTTGAAAAATCAATGAAACAAGCTAAAAACTGTATGTTTCTTGTGAACACAGAAGTTTATTTTGAAAAGACATTATGCAAATAGCTCAAACACATTGTTTCCCTGTGAACGTAAACGTTTATTTTGAAAAGTCACTGTGTGCATGTAATGAGGGGACATTTTGAATACATTTAAGTAAATGTACTTAGTTACGTTCCTGATATTGTTTTACATTTGTAATTATTTCTATTTTCCATTCGTGCTAATTTAATTACTTCCTGAAATGGAACATGATTTCACTATTTGTAAAATATTTAAATTAGTACAAATATGTGGCATCTTGTACTTGTACTACGAGTACCTGCATCTAAAAGGACTGTAAACCGTGCTAACTGATCATCAATATAAAGATCAGGAATCAACAAACCACGTTGGTCAAAGTCTAGAAACTTCTCAGCATCAGTACCAGTGGTGGAAAGTAACAAAGTACCTTTACTCAATTATTGTACCTCAGTACAATTTGATGTACTATTACTTTACTTGATCATTCTACTTTTTTATTTACGGCACTACATTTATCTGACAGCTGGAGTGACTTTACAGGTTTTACAAACAAAATATGCATTCATAAAAAATGAAAATAGTTTTCTCCACCTCCAACAGCTGCGGAATTGAAACACTACTTACATTAAAGCAGTAGTAATAATATTCAAATATTTTGATTTATATAATAATATAACTCTCTGCCCAACATGTAGTTTTACTTGAATACCTAAATTGCCTTTAGACATCAATCTGTTTTCTTACCTGTGTGAGGTCTGATGGTAAATGTGTGACATGAAATCACTGAAAACTGAAGATTCTGCTCCGATTATGACATCACAACGTTCTGATTATGACATCAGAGCGTTCTGTGGGAGGAGCTACAGACAGGAAACACCCCGGAAACACATTCAAATAACAATAATAATAGGGAGAGAGCTAATTAAGGTGAGACACACAGGTGAATGGGTAAATTATTTACATTAAGATAATTATTTCTTGTATTACACGTTTTTCTGAATGTTTTGTTAAATTGAAGCTTAATCTTATTGAATAAATGCTAATTTTCATACATTTCCAGACCATAAATGTGAACATTGAATAAAGCCAGGTTCAAAATTATTGTTTCATTTTGTTGACATACAGTATTAGATTAAAAAGATTTTTATTTGTGATATCTCTTTGTATCACTCCATAAATCACAAAATACTGTCAACGGCCATTAAAAAAATCAATTTTCTAAAAATGTTTGTAATATAATGTTCTGAGGGCTGCATGGTGGTGTAGTGGTTAGCACTGTCGCCTCACAGCAAGAGGGGCCCGGGTTCAACTCCCGGGCTGGACAACCTTCTGTGTGGAGTTTGCATGTTCTCCCCGTGTCAGCGTGGGTTCTCTCCGGGTTCTCCGGCTTCCTCCCACAGTCCAAAGACATGCAGCTTAGGTTAATTGATGACTCTAAATTGCCCGTAGGTGTGGAATGTGAGCGTGAATGGTTGTCTGTCTCTATATGTCTGCCCTGTGATAGGCTGGACCTGTCCAGGTGAACCCTGCCTTCACCCATTGACAGCTGGGATCGGCTCCAGCACCCCGCGACCCTTAACTGGATAAGCGGTTACGGAAGATGGATGGATGGATATAATGTTCTATAAATCAGTTTATGAATGATATATGAACAAAACCCTCTGTAGAAACCTTCAGAATATAGATATGAAGATATGAATGAAGCTGTAAAGTTTGGTGTATGTAAGAGCTACTGAAGTGGAGATTTCTGGATCAGAGTCTGAGAAAAAACTCATTTTAAAGATATGTTTAGTTAAATTACATACATGTTGAAGACTCTACAGGTGAATAGGGTAAAATAAATAACTAATAGATATCAACATTAAACTTCACCAGTAGATTACTGATATTAAAATAAGTGTTTGTTGTATTACAAGTTTTCTGAAATAATGTGTTTAAATATACAAATGAGGAATTATGTAATGGTAACTTTTGGTGAATTTAGGATAAAAACAGACAAAATAGTAAAATAAACATCTAAATGTGTATTCTTGATGTTTTCTTAACACTAGTCAGAAAGAAGACATGATGGAAGAAAAATAGACTCTCAAAATATGACAAATACAGAATGGAAACCGACAATAATATGATAAAAAAACAGTGATGACTTTGATCAAAACCATCGTGAGAAATCTTGCAAATAAAACATTGAGTGCAGATGATGAGACTTTCTAGAGTTGTAAGATGAAATAATTTACACTAATTCCCCCAAATTATAATAATTGGCATTAATAGTGTCGTCTTAGTTGGACACTGGTTCTGCAATCATGTATGTGTGTGTGTGTGTGTGTGTGTGTGTGTGTGTGTGTGTGTGTGTGTGTGTGTGTGTGTGTAGCAGTATCAGATGTAGAGGGGTGTTTGTGCGCATGCAGCCGTGCATAAACAGCTCTGCTAATGTGGAAGGACAGGTGAGACGTCATGGATCACACACACACACACACACACACACACACACACACACACACACACACACACACACACACACACACACACACACAAACACAAACACTGCAGTCAAAAGTCAGCAGTTACAGCAGTACTTTTGCTGTCAGCCAGCCGATTGAACAGTACTTTTTGTAATAGTATCATAATAGATATATATAGATCCTGATCATAAAGTTATTAACAGCAGCAGCAAGTTTGTTTGCAGAAAGATAACTCATATGACTCTAGCAGAGGTAAGACAACGTCCTTTTGTTATATTATATTATGTTTTCTGGGGGATTGTATGCCTTTCTTAGAGAGTTATATAGAACATTTAAAGAGAGATGGTTAATTATATGCAACATGTTGCCGTCAGGACGTTGACAATGTTGATTCCATGTTTTTTATGTCTTTGAATGCAACCACGAGGGTCTTTTGCAGTAAAACAGTAAAACACATTTAATGGGTGAACTCTTGGACGGAGCCAGGCTAGCTGTTTCCCCCTGTCAGCAGTCTTTATGCTAAGCTAAATTAGCCTGCTGCTGGCTGTAGCTTCATATTTACCACACAGACACAAGTGTGTGGTATTGATCTCCTCACCTGACTGTCAGGATGAAAGAGAATTGTAGTTTATCCCAAAATAAATATTTGGGATTTTTCTTAAATCTTTTTTGGGATTAAACCAATGCTGACGTTGAGAGGGGAAATATCTCAACTTTAATAATTTTTATAACTTTTATATATTTTATATTTTATAAGTGTACTTATAATATATATATTACCTTTTTTTAATGCAAAATCTTAATTGGAAAAGTAATCAGTAACGTTATCTGCCTAATAAATATAAATTTGTAAATTGGTCTATAAATACAGTACAGGAGAAGTACAATGTAGCAAGAAATGTAAATTCTCAAGTAAAGTACCTCAAATGCGTACAGTTCTTGAGTAAATGTACATACATGTCACCAATATTGATACTATTTTTTGCTGCTGGATGATGATCTGAGTGGATTATCTTCTTCTTCTTCTTCTTCTTCTTCTTCTTCTTCTTCTTCTTCTTCTTCTTCTTCTTCTCTTCTTCTTCTTCTTCTTCTTCTTCTTCTTCTTCTTCGTCGTCTCCTTCTTCTTCTTCTCTCCACAGTAAGCTGATCTCTTCTAGCCACATAAAGGTCAAAGGTCAGGAGGAATTAGTAACAACAGGAAGTGTGTTTGTAACTGATGAATTTTTAATAACATGAACAAACTGTTCTGGACGAAGGATTTATCACTTTGGTGTGTGTGTGCGTGTGTGTGCGTGTGTGTGTGTGTGCGTGAGAATGATTAAGACGTTCAGTTATTGAAGAATTTGATTAATTATTGATAAGATTATGAAAGCCAATAATGACAGCTGATTGCATTATTGATTAGACCAAATAATAGGTTCCACAACACTATTATGAGATTAAGTAGGGCTGCACACACACACACACACACACACACACACACACACACACACACACACACACACACACACACACACACACACACACACACACACACACACACTTTTCCATCCCTCCCGTCTTCTTAATTTAACCTCCCTGTCTTTTCGTACAGATGAATGTTTTAAAGAAAGTTACTGTGTTGATATATTGTTGTATATTTAAACTGCTAATGAAGTTTTTCTTAAAACCTTTGAACTTCCTGTCCTCCAGATGTCGTGGCGTTCGTCTTTCCGCTGCTCAAAGTTCCGTCACGTCTTCGGGAAGCCGTCCACCAAGGAGCACGGCTACGACGGGCTGCCAATCACACGCAGCGTCCACGACAACCACTACTGCTCAGCCAATCCCTGCTTCATCGCCGTGGTGACGGAGTGCGCCGGGGGCGGGTCCTTTTTAGTCCTGCCCATCCATCATGTGCGTAGTCCTTCATAATCACCTGTTTAACTCAATACAAGCTAAAAAGGAGAAAAAAGGAAGTGAAACTTATTGTTGTGATGTGACAATTAGATACTTGGTGAAGAACAGAACACAGTACAAACGTAATCGATTTTGAGGCATGTTCCCTTAAAGTCCGTGAGGCTTTAGTTCTGTCCGTCTGCCAAATCGTCAAGTGTTAGAAGACTCTCGCGGAAATTCTGAGCCCCGTTATATACACTTTACATAAGTCCACATTTCTGCAGACTTTTCCCAAGAGAATCACCCACAATTCATAGCGTTTTGAGGTTAAACACAGGACTACTAGGTTACAAAGTCGTCACATGGGTGTTCATCCTGGAATTTTGAATTTACACAGAAACATATGAAAAAAGTATAAATAGTTTGAGATTGTATCGGTTAGCTTTGACTGAAATGTTAGAATTCAACTCTGTTCTCTCAGACAGGCCGGGTGGACCCTCAGCACCCGAAGGTGTGCGGTCACAGTGGGAGGGTCCTGGACGTCAAGTGGAACCCGTTTGATGACCACAGCATCGCTTCGTGCTCAGAGGATTGCACTGTAAGCACAACGTTCTGTCCTTTTTTTGTGCACCGTCATGTTGTTTAAGCTGAAATGTCCCCACAAGCATAGTAAACACGAGCCGGTACTGTCTGTGTGCAGGTGAAGGTCTGGGACATCCCGGTCTGTGGCGTCCAACAGAACCTCACCAAGGCCAGGAAGACTCTGATTGGTCACTCCCGGAGGGTGGCGCTTATTGAGTGGCATCCGACAGCTGAGAACCTGCTGTTAAGCTCCGCCTACGACTACAAGGTGAGGATCCTCATTGGTCGGTGGCAGCGTCAGTCAAAGATATTACTCAGACTTTTAATTTGGTACAAAGCGTGACGTAAAAATCGGCAGATTATGTTTTTTTTTATGTTTAAGAACTATAATCAGATTTCACGTTTAGTAAATCATAACCATTATTGTATTAGATTTGTGTTATGATATCATTGTAAATGATTTAAATACTGTTCCATAGTCGAACCTATACCATATTCAATCATAAGGCACAAATGTTTTACTTCGGTTTGTATATTTGTCACAGAACAAAATGCACAGTATTCTTTTACACTTTACCAGCATCTTTTGTAAGAATTTGGGATGCGAAATATTCTGTGAAAGGCTGGACACTCAAGAAAAACATCCCTCAGTTATTGTAGAATCTATTAATTTACATCAAAGTGTTTTCTCCAATAGAAAGTCAGCACGCTGGTCTCTGTTCTGAGTGTATATAAAAAGACTTCATAGTCACCACAACGTCGGCCATTAGTTTGTGAAATACGTCTTGAACTCTTAAGTTTGGCTTTTCCATTTTATGGTCTGTTTGACTCTAAATGGAGCATCATTTACTAAATGAACATCATGCTGTATTGAAGAAGACTTGAAACTAGAGATTGAGACCATAAACTCATGTTTACAATGTTTACTGAGGGAATAAATCAAGAGAGAAGTAGAGTCATTTTCTCATAGACTTCTATACAACCAGAGCAGTTCTCTCTGAAGCAAAGGACCATTTTAAGCTTGATTTTTTGACTTGAATCATTTGAATAATATTTTCCGTCGCCACCCTCCAACTTTAACTATTCATTATTGTCTAAGCAAACTATCTTTGGTGATTACTGCCTCCTGGCTCTGAATGCTCTTACATATAAAATAAATTAATAATTGAATTGTTCGTTAAACATTTGAACAGTTTGTAGGCCAGAGGTGATGTCACTCACCTGATCTGAACTCAGTACAGACTTTATAGTGTTCCACAGAGAGAGACACTGTTAGGGACGGTATTTAAAGCCCCCTGCCGTTGATCATTCGCCAAGCCCCGCCTCTTTAGTCATTGCTTCTGCAGAGTTGGAAACCAATGTCTTGTTTTTATTTGATCACATTTAGCAATATGAGTGTAGAAATCTTGGTCAAGTTCTTCCAGACTCATTTATTTTGAACGTAACTGTGGAAGATAAGCAGTTTTGCACGGTGACAACACTCTATGTTTAAGTCTAATAATATTCTACTGATCGAAACACTAAATCCAACAAGAAATTAATTCCAATGAATTTTGACTTAACAAAAGCTTTAGATTTTTTCATTAAAGACCTGTAATTTACAAGCCCTGCTGGACAGGAGAGAGAATGCAGTTTGCAGAGAATGCAGTTTCAAGATAAAAGACTGGTATGTCCTTTATCTCTAATGTTATATTGGTAAATCTCTCAACCAGGCACATAACTAGGACACATCATTTCTTCAGATTGAGCTATTGTTATTGCTATATGTTTTCAGGTCAAGGTAAACGCACCCAGCAAACAGCCCTGACGTAGTCTCTCTCTCTGCCCCAGGTCCTCCTCTGGGATGTGTCCCAGGTAGGTGCGGTGCTCAGGTACCCGGTCCGGGTGGTTCTGATGCCAATCCACCACCGCTACCAGTCTGATGGCCTGCTTCTGTCTGTCAGCTTCAACAGTGACGGCAGCAGGCTGGCCGTCACGTCCAAAGACAGACGGGTTCGAGTCCTGGACCCACGGACAGGAAGGATCCTACAGGTGTGTTTTAAGGGTATTCATTTCTTCTGAAGGTGTGAAAACAGAAACTATGTTATAATGTTCCTGCAGGTGTCCAGCAGCAAGTCCCATAGAGCCAGCAAAGTTTTATACATCGGAGGGCTGAAGATGCTTCTGTCCACCGGCAGCTCACCGTGGAACCACAGACAGATCGTCCTCTGGGACCCTGTAAGACAAAAACACCTTTACATCAAAATGATTGAGTGATCTACTTACTTAAATAGAGTGAACAGATTGATTGGCAGTTATCCTGAAATATAGCATCCTGCAGCACATTTGCATTTTGTTTTTCATTTTTTTCCTTCATTTCAATACAGAACCTTTTTTTCTGAGCTACGCTAGAGGACTATGGATAAAAAACAACTAACTGATCTGCTTCATAAAGAGAAACCGGTATAAATAACTAAAATGACAAAACACAAAACCGAGGAGGATTTAATTAGATTCATTGTGTTCAACGGATACATTTAACATACATTTAACATACATACCTCTACAATTAGGTAGATACATTTTTTTGGCAAAACTTATACAAAAATGTACAACGGTGGTCGTGCTTAATTTAATTAGCAGCAAAGACAAATGATCTTCACCCTTCATACTGAACGTGATGTTTTTCTAAGTAGGAAATCAAGAAATATTTTCACTCCCTTCTGAGTTAGTTTAGTTTTTGTGTGCAGGACGACTTATCTGAGCCGCTGTATGAAGAAGACTTGGACGGATCTGCAGGAGTCCTCTTCCCGTTCTACGACCCGGACACACACATGCTCTACTTGGCAGGAAAGGTCAACACATCTACCCATTAATATTGGATTCATTTCCTGCAGTTCGTTGGGATTGGGCCTTATAAAACTTTACCATACATCTCTAGTTTGCATTTCAGTTTGGTTGTTGATGCACTCATTTGTAAAATGTAACCGATCCTAAGTTTCAAAATACGCTAGTATCATATGTGCCAGACAAAACTGATGTGCCCTTGAATGCCTTGATTTAGGGTGACGGGAACATCCGGTACTACGAGCTGAGCACTGAGAAACCTTACATCACCTTCCTGACGGAGTACAGGTCTCTGCTGCCACAGAAAGGACTTGGTGAGATCAACACATATTTGCAGAATTTTTTTTTTAAATTACGCATACATTTATCTTTAAACTTAAATTTGCATTCGTCTCTTACGAGCCCAACTGTGAGAAGAATGGCTGAAGCTAGAGCGCATGAAATCTGTGCAGGCAAACTATCTCTGCCTGCAAGCATTCAGTTTGAGCAGAAGCAGAGGTAATCCAAGCACTGGCACAGGCTTTGTTTTGAGGGAGACCATTACAAAATATGCAGTGAAATCAATGTCATGAACTCTAATTGAAAGAACAAGCTCTTCAATAAAGATAATAAAAAAGCTCCATTGTCTTGGTTTGTCAAAAAAATCAGCAGTAATCAAGTTACAAGTTGGAAGCTTATTGGTGACGTTGAAGTCTAATTCAAGAACAAATTTAGCTAGATGAACCAAATGTATTTCTAGTTACCCCAAAATGTATTTTAAGATACTAAAAAACAAATGCCAAATGACCTTTGACGAGTTACTTCCCTTCAGGGATGATGCCAAAGCGCGGCCTGGACGTGAGCGCCTGTGAAGTTTTCAGATTTTACCGTCTGATCGCCATCAAAGACCTGGTGGAACCACTGTCAATGATCGTACCACGAAAAGAGGTGAGCTAATACGTTTACCTCACTTTTCTTATTATGTTGCATCAACTGATGATCAGGACAGAAACTAAAGTTGCAGCGTTTTCCTCCGTCCTTCCAGTCAGGTGTTTTCCAAGAGGACCTGTACCCAATGACAGCTGGAAACCAGGCGGCCATGACGGCTCAGGAGTGGCTGTTGGGGATCAACAGAAGTCAGTGCATTAGTGTCTTTGAGCCAAAATGGCTGACGGATATATGATAGACCCATGCCTCTCTTTCATATCTCCATCAGGCCCAGTGCTGATGTCCTTGAAGCCTGGGACTCGAGTAGCCAACCCTTACCCAGAAACCCCTGCTGAAAAAGGGCTTGTGAGGCAGCTGAGCTCCCTGAGGTTCCAGATGGATCCGGCTGTTGGCGCAGTGCCCAGGCATAACCTGGACATTATGGAAGAGGTAGAACCACGTCGGAATCAAGCACTGGAATCTAAAACAGTTGGCAGCTGAGTTACAGCCAGCTATCTGTTAAGATTATAGTAAGTTTGGCGGATTTGCTACTCCAATGGGAAACACAGGTTCACGTCAGACCAGAAGGACTACATCTGTGATGCCTTTAAGGTCTCAATTCCAAGACCCTCTACCCATGATCAGCAGAAAAAAAACTGTGACTTCACAGTGCAGATATAAAATCTGACATAGGTATTTATGGTACCAACATGCGCAAGGAAGTACGTCACAAATTTGAAAAACAAGTCAAGCAAAGACCATATGTAAATGGTTAATGGATGGTTAATGCCCCTTTCTAGTCCTACGACAACTTAAAAGGGCTTTTACAGTACATGTGATTCACCCATTCATACACTGATGGCAGGGGCTACCATGCAAGGTGCCACTATCCATCAGGACTACGTAAGCATTCACACCCATTCAGCATTTGGGGTCAAGTGTCTTGCCCAAGGACACATCAATATATAGACCGGAGGAGCCAGGGATCGGACTGCCGTTCCTCCTTTTTCAAAGACCTCCCACTCTATCTCTGTGTACCAAAGTCGCCCCATGAATTATGTGTACTTCAGGTTCAAACTGAAGACAACACTGACAGTTATCGAATCATCATGCTAAGTTTGTATGATTTTAACTCCCTTTGTATATCAATAACCGTTCAACACCCAAGATAGCACTGCTGAGAAGTTCAGCAAATGCGTCTCAATCTCATTCTTTAGGCCACTACCTAAAGCTTATGAACATAGATGAGGGTGGCAACCTAGATGGTCTGGTCCAGCTAGAGCTTTGCATGCGGCTCAGCTCCCTCTCTACCATAATGGTCCAGTACAAATGACTACTTACAGCACACAGAACCGACTGTCCAACTCCCTTTCCATTACCCTTATTCATGAACAAGACCCCAAGATACTTGAAATCCCAGCCTGGGGGGCCAAAGCACCATTTTCCGGTAGACAATTATGCTAGATTTAGACAAGTGTAGAGATTAAAATTGAGGCAAATCTGTTCTGTGATACACACTTGAGATTAACGAGGGGAAAATGCACTTGAGGTGGAATCATATGGACACCTGAAGCGCATTCAAAGGTCAACAAAAAACAAGGTCAAGGCTGAAAACAGTTTTGAGCTCAGTGTAAAATGTGTTTAATACAAGTGGCATGCAATGGCCAAAGTAGAACTCCATTCTGTAATCGAATTAGAGACTCTCTTGTAGCCATAGTTTACAGTAAACTTAACGTGACTCATAGGTCCGTCCAGCTCTGTTCGGTTGCTGTTGTATAAACCAGCTGATCCCTTCTCTTAAGGCCTTCCTAGAGGAGCAGCTGGCCTACCAGGACGCCAAATACCCTGGGGAGATGAGCGATCTGTCGGGGTGGCAGCCGGATGAGACCCAGATCCCGCTGTGGACGTACTGCTGCACTCCACACTGCTGTGAGCCTGCAGAGAGACCACCGCCTACAACCGAGAGCGAGGTGAGGCTCAGATATGAACTGGAGAATACGGAGTGTGCCAATGTCTCCGTTGGGGTTTCCCCTATTCCTGCCAAGAAACTTGTTTCTTTAATTTCAGCTCCTGCAGGCATTTTACAGACAGCAAGACGAACTCAGAGGCCTGAGAGAACAACTCAATGCCAAAGATGTTAGTATTCAAACACGTACACAACAATCAAACCAAACACTTGCAAACTTCCCCGCTGCGGGACTAATAAAGGATTATCTTATCTTATCTTATAAGATTAAAACGTATCAAAAATTAACATATTGTCTCTAGTTAAGGCGGGGGCCTTTTGAACCAATCAAGAGCTCAACTCATTCTTGTCAAATCATTGGCATCATAAAGCTGTTTAATGTCCCCAAACTACTTGTAATCCAACAGTGATGTAAGGTTTTGTTTTTGAGTGCAATCAGCTCTATAGACTTGATGTTTTTCCTTCTGTTGTTCAGGTGAGAATCGCTCAGCTGGAGCTGGACATCAAAAACACCAGAAACAACATGAGGGCTACCTTCTGATTCACCCAATCAGCTCTCACGCTGCCGTTTTGAAGCTGAACCAATAAAACTACTCAACATTTCCAACCAATAAAGGAAACACAGCTGACATCTTGATGTTTTTATCGTCTTTGTGTTTTCCCTTTTAGCTTGTTCTGGGCTGAATTTCTTTAAATGTTTGTTCATAAATCACAACATGAATAACCATTAGCTCAGGTACATTTTAGGCGACAATTACATTAATTACAAATAATTAATAATTATAATAAAAATATCTGCATTAAATATGCAGGTAAATAAATAAATAAAAAAACATTCAAATGAAAATCCGTGCTATAATGTCAGAGCTAAAAAATAAGTTTAGGCCGTTAAAGCAAATCTTAACAAGGTAATTATAGCAAAGTAACATCTTATATTAGCTCTTTAGGAATTCATTTTCTAAGGTCAACAACTTTTTTTTGTGAATTTTTAGCCACCTGGATTTTTTTCTAAAACTCTTCAACTCTTTTTGTCCACCAAGACAAGTCTCAACATCTGTTGGATCGATCAACATTAAATATGATATGTTCATTGTCCCAAGAGGACATGGATGATCAGACTTTACTTTTTTTTTGTTGTTGCTGGAACTCCTGATAAAGAAGAGAACTTTTATGTTGTGTTGATTTTGGCGGTTCCAGAAGCGAATAACTTCTTTCTTTCAGTGACGCAAGAGCCTGCCTGGAAACCTCCCTGACAAAGCTAAGTACGCTTACAGAGATTGTCTCTATGTTTCTACACAAGGAGCTAAACATCACACCTGAACCTCGAGAAGCATCTCTTATCTCCTCTTCCTCTGCAGCTTCACTCCGCTCAACCACAAGAGGGCACAACAGGCTTTCAGACAGACATTCAACTAAGTTCTACTGTTAACTTTATAACACAATCCATCAGATGAATACAGTCAAGTCTCTTTTATAAAATGAGAGAAAAAACATCTTCTCATTTGTCCCCTAATGAGGTTTGAACCAACCAATAAGTGAATTTACTATGAAACAATCTCCAATAGCCCTGCAGAATGGAAGGTTACTACTTAAAGAACTTCCCGACTTTCTTGTAAATTACAGGTCTATAATGAAAAAATCTAAAGCTTTTGTTAAGTCAAAATTCATTGGAATTAATTTCTTGTTGGATTTAGTGTTTCGATCAGTAGAATATTATTAGACTTAAACATAGAGTGTTGTCACCGTGCAAAACTGCTTATCTTCCACAGTTACGTTCAAAATAAATGAGTCTGGAAGAACTTGACCAAGATTTCTACACTCATATTGCTAAATGTGATCAAATAAAAACAAGACATTGGTTTCCAACTCTGCAGAAGCAATGACTAAAGAGGCGGGGCTTGGCGAATGATCAACGGCAGGGGGCTTTAAATACCGTCCCTAACAGTGTCTCTCTCTGTGGAACACTATAAAGTCTGTACTGAGTTCAGATCAGGTGAGTGACATCACCTCTGGCCTACAAACTGTTCAAATGTTTAACGAACAATTAAATTATTAATTTATTTTATATGTAAGAACATTCAGAGCCAGGAGGCAGTAATCACCAAAGATAGTTTGCTTAGACAATAATGAATAGTTAAAGTTGGAGGGTTAAAATGGTCCTTTGCTTCAGAGAGAACTGCTCTGGTTGTATAGAAGTCTATGAGAAAATGACTCTACTTCTCTCTTGATTTATTCCCTCAGTAAACATTGTAAACATGAGTTTATGGTCTCAATCTCTAGTTTCAAGTCTTCTTCAATACAGCATGATGTTCATTTAGTAAATGATGCTCCATTTAGAGTCAAACAGACCATAAAGCAGGGGATGCTTTAGGGCGGGGCTACACACTGATTGACAGGTCGACACCAGAGACGTATACGGCGTCTCTACGTCACTCCTCCTCAGTCCATATATGGTCACTTCCTGTTCACTGGTTGCAAAACAGCAAGACGGCAAGAAACAAAGATGGTGGCAGCAAAAAAACAAACTCAAAACTTCAAAACGTCTCTCGACAGACCAATGGGTGACATCACAATGACTACATTTACTTCTTATGAACAGTCTATGATAAAAGTGGACGGAGTCACCATGACGACACCCATTGCAAACTGTGGTTTTGAAGCCTTGAGTTGGGCAATATGGCTTTTTAGAAACAGATGTGAAACAAGAGGATGGAGCTAAGTACAACCAAACGCTGAATAAGTGATTCATAGGAGACCAAAATGTCATAATTAACTTTCGTGAAGTGAAAACATAAACCTTTATCAGCATCATGCTGTATTGAAGAAGACTCTAAACTAGAGGTTGAGACCATAAACTCATGTTTACAATGTTTACTGAGGGAATAAATCAAGAGAGAAGTAGAGTCATAATTTCATAGATTTCTATAAAATCTGAATTATTTTTGCTACCCTTGACGGTCACTAGAAGAATGCAGGTTAGAGGTATTTTAGCATTTGCTTCATGTTTCAGAACCTCAGGGCGTTGTGTTGCCACACTCTTGCAAACAGGAAGCTCTATGTACAACGATGATTATGTAGCATTAATGCTACTTCCTTGTTTCCGTTGGTGACACAAATCTTGACCTAAAAGGTGATTTACACATCCAAAATATTATTTTGAGGTTTACAACTTATTTTAATTACTTAAAACATGTACAATAGTATTCAGTATTATATTTATAGCAATTTAAGGACCAATATGTAAAGATGTATAAATAGATTTATGACAGACCAACTTGTTTCAATGCTTGAGCCTTTTATTCATGCATAAAGACAGAATGGTTATATATGAAGAATATATGTAAGGTTGTGCTAAAAGCATTCTTTCCATAAAACACTCAGTCTGCTATAATTAAGGCACAAGGCCTCAAAGTCAATGCAGCTCCTGTTCATGTCACTTGTCGTATCCTTTCTTAATTAGCGTTACAGCGATAGAAAAGCAAAATATAGATATGAAATACAGCCAGATGTGTTTGAGATCATGCACACAACAGTACTTTTATGGGTACTTTCTGCCTCACTCTCTGTCCAGGAATCAGATTTTCTTGGCACAGACTGATGGTTTTCGTAAGTAGCACTCCACGTCATCCCAGCACTTCTCAGCTGCAAGTAGAAAAACATAAAGGTGAGTCAGCGATTGTTACAAAAAACTAATTTTTTTTGGGGTGTTCATCCTACAAAAATCAATATGTTGTATTACCTCCATGATTGACTTGTAAACAATGCTGCCGTCCTCTGCTATTGTTAGGCTCACGATCACACCAGTTCATGTAGCGGAAAGGAGTACCATCAGTCCAGAACCATTGCTTCTCCTGGAAGAAAGGATATTTATTGAACATTACAATAAATAAAAGGGTTCAAGGGGTTTGACTTAAGAAACTTAAGATAAGCATTTAGTTGTCCCCAGAGGATCATTCCATTTGTTACAGAAAAGTAATAAAGAGCAATAAAGAGTAATACATATGTTATGAATTATGATAAAATATAATAAATATTATCTGTATTTTGTGTGCAATATTTTCAAATGATGCAATAATGAATAAAACACCTCTTGTGCATCAGAGCCTCCAACCCAGGTTTGCTTATACTCATGACTGCCGCTCAGAATCAGCCTCTGAATCTCATGGTACTCCAGGATGTTGTGAACGGATGCAAGGTTTCCTCCCATGGACTCACAGTTTTTCTACAGTACAGGAGATACAAAGATACACAGACACAGAGAGGAGAGAGGAGTTGTCAAAGAACAAAGGAAAGACAACAACAAGCCAGTTAATATGTCAAGTAACAAAATGTCTTTGTGTGAATCCAAAATGAAATGTTGTAGTAGTGACCTGAGTCAAAACCCCCAACATTACCTCAGCTTTAGCCCAAGTCAGAGGTCTTGGAAAGTAGCGGAAACAGCGACCATTGAACGGACTCCAACCTCCGGGACAAGACACGGACCTCTTGACCAGATGACTCTTTGCTGAGAAAAAAAAAAGTCAGTGGGTAATGTGGAGTCCAGTGAAAGTCTCTTCATGTAGAATGTTTATATTACTGTAGTAAATCAATTCATTTTGGTGGTACAAAGATGTACCAACACAAGGTAATATAACACAATATGATATGGCACAATGTACCATAAAATAACATGATTTAACACAAGGTAATTCAACACATTATAAGATAATATAACGTAACATAACATATTGTAACTAATGCTATTTTTCATTGCCGCCTGTTATTCTACATGATATTAAAATAGAGTATAAAACAAGTTCATATTAATGTATTAAATCAATTCATTTTGATGGTGTGAAGATGCTTTTTCATACTACACAACATAACGTAATATAACACAATATGATATACCAAAATAGATATGACCATCGTTATTTCATATTACATCGTTTATTGTTTTATAATGCTAAAATACAACATAAAACAATAACCAAATAATATCAACAGTTATAGAGATTTTATCAGATTTTATCAGGAATCTGCTGCCACAAAGTGTAAATGAAGCATCATAGCAAGATGTGGGCTATAGAAGTGAAAATCTAAAAGCTACTCACCTATTTGGTCTTTTACAGGCATTCCATCTGGAAGAACTACAAAGTTTGACATAGCAGTTATTGCCCTGGATTATTACTGTTTATTGACAATAAATTAATCTTTAACAGTTTCTATATAAGATACTCACCAGCAGCTCGAGTCAGAACCATCAGGGCACAAACAAGTGCAGACACAGTCAGCGTCTTCATGGTGAGGATGATGAGATGATGCAGATGCTGAAGATGAAGGCTACCTTTAATACAGAGACAGATATATTACTTGTACTTTTGTACAAAGAAACATACTGACTGTCAGTCCAGTAAAGTCAGAAGATGATAAGAAAGTTTGTAGCTCACCTGATACTGACGTCTGCAGATCCAGCCGTCCTCTGATGAGCTGCCCAACAAGAGGGCGACATAAATATAGCCCCTTATCTAACCATCTCTCAAAAAAAAGAGAACTGAGCACAGATGTGTGACTTTTCTCATACACAGACTCTGTAATGCTCCACTTATTCTTTTGTGTTCACTTACATGTTCATGATATGATACAACTGTTAAAAGTAGTTGATGTAATTAAAACACATGCATCAGTTGTGGGCAGTTCTTCAGGTGCAGAACACATACAGAGAATTAGAGAGGTTCCTACAGTGGTCCATTTCAAATAGATAAAATAAAAGAAATTGAGGAAAGCTTCTTCACATATGTGGTAACACTAATACATTGAACATGAGGAGTATTGTACAACAAAAACTGGTACACTCACTGGGTTTAGAGACGCTCCACATACTTCCTGGTTCAGTTTAAGATTCAAGCGAACTAAGGCCTTCAAGGATGAGTTTGCAGTATGTAAAAACCTTCTTCAGTGATACAGCGAAATTCATGCAGCAGACATACAAAGATAACTGTGATGCATGTGTTTGAATTCATATGTTGAACGAGCCTTCTGTCCATATGGATGGAACAAGAGCAACAAAGGAGGGATCCCGCTCCTAGGATTGCCAGAAGTGCAATATATGTCATGCATACATTTGGATTACATTAGTTTGTCATGTTGCTAGTTGGTTAATAAAGTTATATTAATTTATTCCTCTTTGCCTTTGAGTTACCTGGCTGCTGAATTCTCCTTCCTGGTCTAACAAAAGATGGGGCTCAGGGCGGGGCCTGATATATATGATATATAACCAGTGATGACAAACTTCTTTTGGATCAAAAGTATTCTCATCGCTTTTTCATTTTTTATTTAAAATGAGGTGATTTGTGTTGCATCAGTCAACAAACTCCTTTATTTCTGAATGACAGATGTCTGTATCATCAGGCCTAAAGCTCCAGTACTGATTCAGACTATTGTTCATCTTAACCTGCTGAATTCAGTTTGATTGAAATGAATGATACCAATTGATAACTGTAGAGTTGACATCCAGTTGTTTAATATTCTGAATTCCATGGAATGGCTGAAGAGTGTTGAACACAGAACAATTATCAGGGCAAGCTCTACTGGCCTCAAGTATAAAAGTTTAGGAGTAAAGAACAGATTGAATTACTTTCTACCAGATATCATAATGAGTGAATCTCCATATACTTTATAAAAAGCCATCTTCTAACCCTAACCCTAACCCGTCGCTGGTATATGAGGGTCAGTTTAAGCCACTCCCCCCTCCATGTAGAACTGGTTTATTAAACTGAACACATATCAAGCAGTAGTGACATGGAATTCTTTGCATGTTTTTTGTTTGTAGAAAAGCTTTAATAAGATCGATAACCTGTTTTTATATACATAATCAATTGAGGGTCCTGGTCCTGCTTTTGCACGAAGAAGTGACGTCATATTGAACAGATAGGTTCAGAATCATTCCTCCAGCTCAGTGTTTGTTGTTAGTCTCTCAGGGTGAGTATGGAAGTCAGATGTCATGTGTCATTGTGTACTGAGAAGACTTTACCAAGCTGTACCAGAAAGAAATATGGTGGTGGAGATAAAATCATAACTCTGACGAAATCACACCTCAACTTCTCTATTCTCAAAAAGATCTGAGTCAGTGAGATGCCGAGGCTGTTGGTTAATTGATAATCATCCCTGAGTCATGTCTGAAAACATAAAGTACAACAGTATTTCACAGTGAAGGGTTCTCTTTTTTGCTCTCTGTGTGCATATTGTTTGCTGAAGACAAGACCACGGTATGCAGATCATCTATATTCAATATTCTTCACAATGAACCATTGATATGCAGCAACATATTCCTGAGGTTTTGTTGTTCCTACAGTTAACTCGTAAGGTTTTGTATCATCATGACTGTACAGAGTTCAAAACCTTGTGCTAACATTCCTATTTGGAAACATGAAGGAATGCTGCACAGAAGTACTGAATAGACAACAACAAGAGACTTGTGCATGACTAAAAAGTAGAACAATAAACAATAAAATGTTAAAATAAATAGTATTTAAATAGCAATTTAACTTTAGTGTAGGAGCCTTTCCCTGGAAATATGCATCAAAGAAAGAAAAAGTTTAGCAAGGAAATACAAAAGTATAGTGAAAGATCACAAAAGTATTTGTGATAAACAACGGTGACTTTTTGGGGGTTCTGCACTTTGTTTTATTTCTGACTTATCAGGTATGAAATTTCATTTGAAAGGCAGAAATCTTTTTTCAAAGTCCTGCAACTACAGGTTAAAGTTTCTAACATATTGTATTTAAACTTGAATCATTTTCTGTTCTTATAATTATGACACACATCTGTTAACAGTTTGACCTGGAAAGCAGCAGATAAACCTACACAATGGTCATATTAGAGACTGATATAACCAGGAACTGGTCATTATGCACCATAAAGGGCTCATTTGGACAATAATGTCTGACTTACAGCTGGACTATGTAATATTAAAACAGGCAAACTATGATTCAGTCCAATGACTTCAGGGACTTTAAACACTGGTGTTGTCACAGCTCTATTTATTTAAACCACTGTGGCTTTTGGGGGTTTATGATCACAAGCGTCTGCACAAAGATGATTTGCAAATTGTTTTATTCAAGCAACATTAGAAAAGGTAAGGTAAGGTAAGATAAGATCAGCCTTTATTGATCCCAATGAGGAGTAATCCAGTTACCCAAGACAGTAAGAAGAACAACCAGTGAACCATTCAAAAATGTTTGTGTCTATGCAAACTAAATGAAATGTTGTTGAGTTAAAACGACCAACATCACCTCAGCTTCTGCCTGAGTCATGGGTCTTAGATTGTAGTGGAAACAGCAACGACTGGTGGCATGGGATCACCATTGCAATATGACACTGTCATGTTAAATGTATTGCTTTGTGTCTACATGTAAATTATTTGATACAACTTTCAAAAGTATTTTGAAACAGAGCAAATACTCGGGGAAAGCTGCGGCCCGAACACAACTACAAGTTTAATAACACAATACATAAGCTAATGGAAAAGTTCAGTTCTTTTGTTTGCAACTATTACCCAAAATCTTGTGATCCTGATGATTCAGTCCAATGACTTGAGGGATTTTAAACACTGGTGTTGTCACAGCTAAATGTATTTAAACCACTGTTTAATTTACACTGTGGCTTTAGGGAGTTTCTGATCACCAGCTGATGCACAACGCTAATATGCAAATATAGCATTTAATTCAAGCATAAGGTAAGCTTATTTCAGGGTCAGATCAGACTTCCAGTTTGGAGGTCAGGAGGTGCAGGAGTCGGCCGGAACGCCGACCCCTGCAATCAATAGTATTATGAATCGACAAACATCTACTATACAATTACAAGCATACTACCTAAGAGTAACAGACAATCACGTGGTCAGGGGAGTGTGTGTGAAGGAGGGGGAGGAGGGAGAAAAACAATATGGCTGACGTACTATTGAGTACTATTTAGATAGGTCTAAAAGTGTTCTTAAGCTGAGATGCAAAGAACATTTCCTCTGTGGTTCAAGGCTCACTCGCTCAGGTCAATACGACCACGCGGAGGTTATTATTAACCTTCAGTGTGATGCTTCTTTGTTCGGTCTGACAGTCAGTCAGCATCAAGACGGGATGGAGCTCACAGGTCTCCTCCTCACACTCTGTGAGTAACTTCTTACCTTTACTTTATTACACTTCTGAGATCCAACAGACTTTTTGTCAAGGACAAGTTCTAGTGGAGTTTTTCATATAGTAGCAACTTTATTTTGCTTTGCAGCAAGAACATATTCAATTTCAACGTTTAAACTTTAGGTTGTGTTAGTGTTACTTTCTTTTGGTGCTTACCGAATGAGAACCCAAAAAACTAAAAGCCTTGTTTTACAGAAAGCAGATGTTTTTGAATCCCTTACTTTTCTGCCTTGAAATCCCATCAATTAAGTCATTAAAATGATTTCATTATTATAAGATGAAAGCCATTCTTAAGTTTATGACATAAAGACTTACATTTTTTACCTATGGTGAAAATTCAGTGATGGCTTCATGCTATTAGGTAAGCTTTAAAGGTCTCTTAACCTTATAAACTCCATAAAACATTTATCAGAAGTTATTTATTAGTTTTAGTCTTTTTGAATTAAAGGAAAGAGGAAGGGGTCTCTGGCTAACATACTGAAAACCCTGTATTGGATTATTTCTGATTGATTGATTATTTATTTGATTCAGGATTAAGAAGAGGAAGTAAGAGGTTTGTTGTTTTGTCTTCTCTGCAGCCTCGATCACAGTCACTCCTAACAGATCTCAGTTCTTTAAGTACGAGTCTCTCTCTCTGAGCTGTGACGAGGACAGGAAGTCACCTTTATGGAGAGTGAAGGCCAAAACAGCCCGAGGCGTCTCAGAGTGTGGACGTGACTGGGGCCACCTGCGAGGGTCGACCTGCTTTATCAACGAAGCCTACATCTGGAACAGTGGAGAGTACTGGTGTGAGTCCACAACGGGAGAGACAACTCCAGCTGCCAACATCAGCATCACCGGTTAGTTCATCACTGTGGGAAGGAGGGACGGTTGTCCTCCGACCAGGAGATCAAACCCCCGATGTCTTGAAGCAGAGACCTGTCTAAAGAGTTATTAAGTAAAAATACTGTCATTCTGTATAAGGATATTTGTTTAACAGTCACAGTGACAAGCATGTTGCATTTCCTGTGACTGTTTCACAGTAAAAGTCTTCTCATACTGCTCATGTTCTAATGTTTTGTTGTTGCATCTTTGGAAACCAAGATGCATTCAGCTTAGTAACTGTAAAATATCTCATAGCACTGCCCTCTGGTTTCCAAAGCTATGAACTGCAAATGGATCCTCTGTAAATACGAATACATTTCCAATTTAAAAAAGAAATAAAAGTCCTCCTCAAAGAACAATATAATAATCAGAAATACGGAGATCAGAACAATATAGATGCAATTTTTGATGACTGAACATATACTCAGCATGCTGTACTTTAAATCAAGATGATAAAGATGTAAAATGTATAACTCTGAATGTGTACTCAAACAAACAATTTATTTAAACAATGTATGTTTTTGGAAGTCTTGCAGAGTATGGAGCCCTATTACCAAAAAGTAACACGCAAAAGCTGCACAAGTAACAAATTGTAGAGGCTTTTACTTGATAACTTTTCAATTATTTTGCATTTCCAAGGAAGTAACGTGATCCTGGAGAGTCCTGTGTTTCCTGTGATGGAGGGAGAATCTGTGACTCTGCGCTGCACAACTCAGAGCAACTCCTCAAACCTGAGGGCCAGCATCTTCATGAAGGACAGATCTCCTGTCGATGCCAGCATCACCAGGCAGATGACCATCCCGTCAGTGTCCAGGTCTGATGGAGGCCTCTACATGTGCGTGATCATCGAAGTCGGGGCGTCCACAGAGAGCTGGCTCACTGTCAGAGGTAATACAATGGTTTACATTATTACTGTGGGCTTTTTCAATATTTTCATATTTTGAAACTCATATATTTATACCTTGGCAACAGCATTACCCCAGTTAAGCGAGAGGTTTACAAATGAACAAACTTGTCTTGAAACAATTGTTAGGATCCAATATGAAAACTAAAACATTTTTTCCCCAACTTCAATCAGTCTTCCTGTTCTGATTAACAGATCCCTTCCAAATGCACTTTCAAGAAATGATGAGGGAAAAAATCTAAAGTACAAATTGTGTGCTAAAATATATCAAAAAGTTAATTTAGAGTTATGAGCCGACTGAGTCAGACAAATCATATTGGTATCTTCCAGAGGTACAGTTTTGTGTTAGCATCCCTCCACTCACCTCATTATTAGGAATTTTGAGCTAAATTAGCTTAAATTATTGACGTCAACATACGGAGTGGGTCCTCTTCAAGGAGTCCATCATGCTCCTACAGTAACCCAGAATGGACAAACCAAGCATGGCTCTAGAGAGGGACATTCCCGTTTTGGTGCAGGGCCACTAAACACGCTTGGCACTCGGGAGAAGTTTCAGTTGGTTGCAATCTGTTACCTCACCACTAGATGTCGCCAGATCATACACACTGGTGTATTAAGATAGGATTGAAAAATTGCATAAGTGGCCGTTGCACATTTTAAAGTGAATCTATGAATGAAACATGGTTTTCTTTCACAGAGAGAGAAGAGGCAGGTCGACCATCTGATGGTTTTACTGGAAACGTGACAGGTGAGCTCAGGAAACAAGGGTATTTAAAATGTGGCACAAACCAGGACTTCAGGCTGGGCGCGCCGTACCAAAGGAAAAACAATGATTTGTTTCTGCTGTCAAGACAGAAGTTATTTTGATGGACACTGTGCATGCAATGAGTGGAAACTGACGCCCAACTGTTAAACAAAGTGTCAGAAATTGACCAGTTGGGAGTCAGAATGTGTTGGTTTGTGATTTTTCCCAGTTTCACCACCAGCAGGTCCTGGTGCTCCTGCAACTCCCCTCCTGTCGGTCTCCAGACTGATGTGCCACCTGGTGGTGGGAGCTCCTTACCTGGTGTCCACCGTCTTACTGGCTCTCATATACAGAGACAGAGCGAGAGGTGAGTCCCCTTGACTGTGTGGTGGTGGAGGTAAACTGGGATTCCAGGGTGGTTACATTACATGACATTACATTACATTACAGTCATTTAGCAGACGCTTTTATCCAAAGCGACTTACAGGAAGTGTATTCAACATAGGTATTCAAGAGAACTACTAGTCACCAGAAGTCATAAGTGCATCTCCTTTCTTAAACAAGCATCTTAGAGCATTAGAGCATTGGTTAACTGGGAGATAGGGAAGAAAAATATGATTTATTTTCATTATCAGCTCCCTTTCTCATTAAACTTTAATTTTACATATTATTTTATGTTGACCACACAACTTAATCCCAACTTCTTAAATTCATCAGCAGGAAATACACCAGCCGTTACCATGGAGATGCCACGGCGCATTGACAGAGGGCAGAGATTGGCTAATGATTATGTTAATGTCTCCACTGAGCACGACCTCTGACCTGTGAACAGTCTGTGTGTTACAGTGAAGCTGCACAGTGAGGACTCATTGTTACAATGGAGGGATTTAACTATAATGTCATTATTTGTTTTATGATAAACTTCTCTTTTGTTGTTTGTCAGAAACCAGACTGGTAACTTTAGCACCTGCATGTGTTATAAACCATTTATTAATAGTTTAAACTGCTTAAAAATGCCATAACATTTTATATTTTAGGGTCACTGGAGCTGATGATGATGATGATGATGATGATGATGATGATGATGATGATGATTTTAACAATGATGAAGGTGGTGCCATGTGAATTGTTTGCTTCTACCAATAAAGCATTGATCTTTTCTTTTATTTCAGGAACATTTATTTTGTTAAACACTAACATAAGTTGTTTTAGACAGGATTTTCTCATATTACTGCTTACTGAAGTTCATGTTATTCGTTTTTTTTAGAAAACCAAACCACTCAGTTAGATTTAGGATAAACATCAAATTAAGTTTGTTAACTAAGTAAAACATAAACTAAGTGACATAAGTAATGAAAACACGTCACGGCAAAATAACTGAACAGCACTGTGGAACGCAAACAGCGGTCCTGAACACCGGTCTGCTGGTTTGAAGTCGGAGCATTTTCTCTGAATGTCTAATAACGACACTGATGGTCTGGTGACACCAGTCACTGATACAGTTATTATACAGTATTTAATATTTCATCTGCTGGCTTTTCAGCTCTTCTAAATTAGCCCAGTTTGAACCAAACAACTTTTATGCAGTCTAAACATTGTCTGTCTTTCAAAGTTTAAACTATGGTGAGACTAGGGTGCTAGCTTTCAACCTCCTAACATTATATCACAACCAATATTCTTGTCATACACATATCATTTTGTAATTTGTTTATGCATGTTTTTACTCGGCGTCATTTTGCAATGAGAAAACCAGCAAACATTCAAACTAGATAAAGGGGGCTCTCCATTAAAGCAGTTCATGTTGGTGTCCAACCTTCTGCATCTACAAACCAGAAGTAATTCAAACAGGAAGAGGAGGTTCTGACCTACATCATGTCTCAGTCGTATTTCAGTCTGATGCTCAGACAGTCAGCAGCAAAGCCATCATGGAGGTCACAGCTCTCTGCATCACACTGAGTGAGTACTGAGTCTTTGTGTCATTCTGTCAGCAGACCAATATGAACTCTGTGTGTGAAGTTCAGCTCTCTTCACGTGTCTCTCCAGTGGTGGAGGTGTTGGTGCTGCTGGTGGACCACAGTCTCTTTGCTCAGAAGGCTGGTAAGTTGGACTTAATGAATTAGCTGTTGGGCTAATATTCCTCACACTCTGTTTGTGCTTGGCAGTGTGATATTCTTCATACTCACTTTGTTTGTAGCTTAGCAACAAATGAGTTGTTTGGACCAAGGATAAGTTAAGATGTCACATATATTATAACCACAGTTCTATGAACACAGACAATGTGTCCTGCTGCTAATACTTATGTAAGGATGTATCTTCTTGTTGTAAAGGTTAAATATTTCATATTTCTCTGGGTCTCTGTCTCAGATGCAGCTCTTCCTCGCGTTCTTCCAGACAGACTGCAGTTTTTTGAATATGAGACCGTCAGTGTGGACTGTGAAGAGTTGGGTGGATTGACTGAATGGAGAGTGATGAAGAAGATCAACAGAACAAATCCAACAGGTTCTAACAGCTGGAAGTCCTCGGCACCGTCCTGCAGCATTCATCCCACCTTTAAAAGAGACAGTGGAGAGTTCTGGTGTGAGGACGCTGGAGGGAACACTAGTGACGCTGTCCACATCGCCATCACTGGTATGTTTAGCACTTTATACATCAAGAGTTTTCAAATCATTTTGATGCAAGTCAAGATATTGCTTTTGACATGTTGTATAAAAAGAAGATCTGTCCCCTCTCAGGGCGATCAACATAAACACAGTCCAAGACAAGCTATTCATACCGAGAAAGGTTTCAATCATCCATATGCTCTCTTTCTAAAACCCAAAACAATCCTCGCTTGCAGGGGAAACTACAATGTAGAAAATGACCTGGATGCAAAGATTCAAATAAATGAATTAATGAATGAATCCACCTTACATCACACACAAACAATATTTAAGATTAAGTGGAGCAAGAGCAAATAGATTTTTTTGCTTCAAAATACTTTTACATTTAAGTTGATCCTCCTTGTTATATGATCTCACTATCTTTTATTACATGCATTTTCTTTTCTATTTCCCACAAAGCATGTTCTGCTAGAAAATTCCTGTACAAATGAAGTGATAACAACTGTTACTTGCATCAATATCTTGTCATGGAGTGGACCCTGTTGTCCCTTTTCTAGTCATAGAACATATAAAATATCTTTTTCCCACACTGTTCAGCTGGTTCTGTGATCCTGGAGGTTCCTGCCCGTCCAGTGGTGGAGGGAGGCGACGTGATTCTACATTGTAAGGAGAAGACTCAGTCAAAACACATTGCTGATTTCTACAAAGACGGCTCTCACCTCGGGACACAGTATGAAAACCACCTGATCATCCGGAACGCTTCCAAGTCTGATGAAGGACTCTACAGGTGCAGCATCTCTGGAGCTGGAGAATCACCACAGAGCTGGCTGGCTGTTTCTGACCTGAGTGAAGGTGATTCATGCTTTGATGTGTTTGGATGTTGTGTTTCTCTTTAGGTTCTAGACGGATGATATAAACATGTTTAATAGCTCTCTTTCCAGCAGCAGAAGAGGAGACTGGTCCTCCCGTCTTCAGCCTCCAGCTGTGGGTTGTTGTCGGTGTGTTAGTGGGGGCTCTGCTGCTGTTGGTGACGGGACTACTTCTCTGTAGGAAACACGGAGGTACTGTCTCCTAGAAATCACATTTACATTTCACTTCAATAAATGACTTCATCATGGTTTTACATCTCTGCTCTTCATCCTCCATCATCTTCAGTGCCATTTCTAAAACACTGGAGTATGTGCTGCTCATTTAGGCATGGGGGGGATCTTGGTTTTGGATAAAATACAGCGTCACAGAAAACATCTGTTTCCCGTTTTTTTATGATTCAGGCTCAGGAGAGGAAAGCGTTGATCCACACCATGAAACATATGCTGTTGTCAAAAAGACGGAGAGGAAGAAGAAAGGTAGATTATTTTGTATTGCTTTTATTTCCAAGTGTGTGCAATATCTTCAGATTTAGGTGATATATTTTGTCATATAAACTGTCTATATAATGTTGTAGGTGCACATGTACAATACATTTAACCCCATTTAATGATCATAAAAAAGCCTGACAATGTCAAGTGAAAACAGTGTGAAGAACTGTCTTCTTCTTTGGTGTTTCAGTGTCCTGTGGTCACAATGCGGGGGATCCAGACCTTGTCACATATGCTGTCGTTAAAAAACAAAAGAAGAAGAAAGGTAGTTATATCATGGTACTTCTGCTTCACTTTCACTTCCTTGTAAGAACGAGGCTGTAGCCAGTCTGTGGTGCCACATGTGTTGTGTCAAGTTGTATCAAATGCTACAAAAATATCCACCTCCATATATATTGATATTTGTAATTAAAAGTTGAACTTTCGAACTTCACCAGCCAGCAAATTATTTGTGGTCGTGAGTAAGTGTCACATTAGTGTTTGGATGAATTGGTTTCAGAAATGTCTGCAGAAGAAGAACTGATCCTTTCAGTTATAAGCCACAATGAGAAAATGTTTACAGGCTGAGATATTGAATAGTGAATCAGTAAAAGCTTTATTTGTTTCTACAAACAAGAGCATGTCGGCAGCAGGTCAAACCAGGTCACTAGAAGATGGAAAGTTAATAAAAAAAAAAACTTTTAAGAGATACAGAGTGCTTCAAATATGAAACAAGCAGCATCAGACAAAATATAGTTATGCAAAACCTTTTTCAAATAATTCAATAAATAATCGATAAATTCTGAATATTTCCACATTTGTATCCCACACAGACACAAAACCATGTCTACCAGAAGAGAGTGTCATCTATTCTTCCCTCCACTATAGGTAAGACTGATGTCCTCTAATATCATAGTTTATATACAGTGACAATATGAGCAAGCATTAACTAAAACAATGACAACAACAACTAATCTGCCATCCTATTGGCAACGTACCTTACCAGCAACACAAAGACGCCAGTAATCAATTCACATAACGCAAAAAAGCAATCAGTGTGTGTGTTTTTCAGTGAAATATCTCATCATCTTTTTGTAGAAATAGATTAAATGGTGTTCAGATATTATGTTTGTTTTTTTCAATGATTTTAATCATGATGATGAATGACTTGGTTAATGACCAAATACCAGCACAACTATTGACAAATGTCTGTACATCATTTTAAATTTATCAAAATTAGCATTTTGAAAAATGGGGACCAAATGCGTTGTCACTTGAGCATTTTCTACATTTTAAATGTCCTGCACAGCATGTAGTTTTCTTTCCATTATCAGATGGGTCCTTTTTAAACATAAAACTTTTTTTCTTCCTGTGTTCTTTACAGGCAACCTGCACCTGTCTGACGGACAGAGATGGTCTGTTCAAAGAAAGTCAGACAGTCACATGCAGAAATGTTTGTTGTCTGAATAAGTGAAGAGCATCAGTTTGTTTTAAGTTATTTTTTTATAATTTTAATTTCAAGTTTTTCTTTAGAAAACATCAGATAAAAGAGCATTGAATCTTTTTGTGATTTGAAGACTTTTTAATCAAATTTCTGGCTTTTAAAGGCTTTATGGAAAGAAATTGAAAATGTGTGTAAAACAAGTTGAAGGAAAGAGTTCACATGGGTGGATGAAACAATTTAAAGTAGTCACGCTGTTTACAGCAGTGGAAGTAGTCGCGTGGGTCATCGTCCTCCTCGGCTTTTTATTTGGGGTCTTTGACTTGGTCACGTAGAGACTGTGTATTTTACAAGTGAGCGGTTTATTAGAGAGTAACAGTTTGACCACGTTGTTCTTTCTGATCTGTTCACACGTCTGAGGAGCTGCTGCTGCTTTTAAATACACTGGCTGTGGTCACCATGCTGTTAGGGCAGAGCAGAAACAGACACACTGACTTTACAGACACATTTAGAAGACGTTCCATTAACATACTAGAAGCCACGGCGTCCTGCACGTGGTCTCTCAGCAAGCCAGACTTTCCATCATGTTTCAACCCACACTTTGAAAAAACATTCACGGGACAGTTTCAAACTTGTGCTGATATGTTTGTTTGGGAAAATGTCCTCCACCTTTGTTTGAAAACCTTTACAGTAATCATGGAAATACGATATTATGCCCTATAATTTGATTACTTGATGTAATGAATACTGTCCATTCGTCTGGTTGTTCCCCAGACTTAGCGAGGTAGTGGTTTGTGCTAGTTAGAATCTATGAACCGGACCATGGGATAGTGACATTACGCTCCACCAGAAGGACATTGTGTTACCTTTAGCCGTGCTCATGCAAGGATAACTTCAAGAACACATGTGAAGGAAGCAGCAATTACAACTAAAATTAAAATAAATAAAAAACAAATTAGAAAAACTCAATGCTCTACTTTCACTTTGTCATTTTTGAGCTTCATATTTATATTTCTCTCTCCCCTCCACACTAATAATGTATAACTTATTCAAACCTTTCATTGCATCAACACCAAAAATACCAAAGGAAGAGGAGGTTCTCCCCTACGTCACACACTGTCTGTATTCAGTCATGTGACATCATGGAGGTCACAGTGAGTACTGAGTCCGTCTTCCTGTTCCTGATAAAGATTTCAAAACAAAGTACGAAAGCTGAATTTAGGAGCTTTTAAGCAGTATGTTTAATCATTTTAGAGTCATACAACCGTAGAAATTCTGCAACTTACATGCATTTGTGATTGTGTACTGTTTATTGGAGCTGCTATTGACTATTTGTTGTAAAGTCAAAACTAAGTATATGCTCCATGAATTGTTGTTTTCATCAACACCTGGGAGGAAGGTCATGTGATCAGGGGGTTTGTGCGCACGCCAGAGAATGACGTAATCACGGTCGTTTTAAGATGCAGAGAACAGGAGATCTTCAAAATC